>NC_069009.1:11467280-11480282 GCF_001194135.2 Octopus bimaculoides
TATATATATATATATATATATGCGAGTGTGTGTGCGTGTGTTTATGTTTCTTCGCGCCCCTGTGCGTGTACAGTTTTATGGATGTGTACACTAATCCCCCTTTATTAGTATGTGGCTATTAATATGAACCCCTTATTAATATAGCAGCATTATAAGTACACATTAGAAATTATAATTCTTCTTTACAAGACTTGATCTGCTAACCATGTGTTCAGTTTAGTTCAACTCCCCAAAGACATCTTAATAAAATTATCACGTCTCTAATACATACTCATAGAAAGTTATAGAGAACCTTATCAAGATTAACTTCACTAACAAGCAACAAACATACATGATTGGCTTGATCAAGTACCCAGCTGAAGACAGTAATAAAACATTAATATTCACCCTAATTTTCAAGTAAAGTTTCATTTCCTATTTTTATCTCCACAAAGTTTTCAGTGAAAGTGGATATCAGGAACTGTGATAATATGACACCATTGCTTGAAGCCGTCTCCCGGGGTCACCTTGGAATGATACGGAAGCTGATAGCAAGGGGGGCAGACGTTAATGCTGTCAACAATGAAGGGAGCAATTGTCTGCACCTTGCAGTGAAGAGGACGGTGTTTCATTCTGAGTACCGACCCTTGTGTCTTTTAGACAAGGTAACTTTTAAAACTGTACGTGAATATATATGTGTGTATTTGTGTGTGTGTGTGTTCTTTCTTTACTATTAAGTAATCAAGTCTCCCCTAATAACCCTAGTTTTGTAACTAACAACATTCCCTCTCCTTCCACCCTCAAAGACATAGCTAACTGAAGCTCCTTTTTCACCACTTTATTGCACACCTTCCTTCGTCGACCCCTTCCACACGTTTCTGCCAAATTAGAGATCAGCACATCTTGATGCAGTTATCTTCATCCATATGAATTACATAACCATACCAGTGCAGTCTTCTCTCTTGCGCACAACATCCGATGCCTCATAAACCCAGTTTTTTTCTCAAATCCACTTAATTATGGAAACCTTATTGATCTGTTTGGATATGTCTGTGTGGCGTTGATTTAGTTGTTATGTCTGAAGACATTACTATGTTGTTGGTGTCTTCCTTCCTGGTATAACATACATTATTTGTGGTGTCCTATTTATATATACAATACTTTCCCATAAGTATTTCTCCTGCTATGGCCTGTTGGCTTTTTCAAGCCAGTTGTGTAGATAGGTTCTTGTTCGTTTGTTGTGTTTTATTATTGTGACATTTGTTCCCTTATATTTTGCATATTTGACTTGATGCTATGATGTTTTTATATTGTTTTTTTTTTTTATTAAATATTTTTTGTTATTTGTGATTGACAAGTAAATATTTACTCATTAAGTATCATCAATCTTGATGTTAACCAATAATGTGTGTTTTGCTCAATATAATGATCATAAATATTGTCTTAATGGAGAAAGTAAAGTTAAAAACAAATGGAAATGGAAAATGGATTCGACTAGAAATGATGCAAGAACTCAACAATGTGTAATCAGTTTATCATTGGATAAACAAACTATGTGTAAATGTATATTTGTGTAATCATGTTGTGTGGACGCCCCCAGACAATAAGTAGGCTAGTCCAATACGTATAAATAGTGGACGTGATAGCTAGTCGTAGAAGTGTCGCGTAGAGCGAGCTGGAGCCATCGGTAGACTTGACGTCGAGTTCTTTTAAGTTGAGTCGTTGGAAGGGAGAGTTCGGTAGTTGAATAGAGGTATGTTATTGGCGAAGGCACGCCATCCGAACGTGCGATATAACAAATCCTTTACTCGTTTTTATATATATATATATATATATATATATATTCCATCATTTGTAGTTCTGCACTGAGCTCAAACTAAGCAAGGAAAAGAGGCTCTCTGGTGTGGTGGCTGCTTGTTATCTAGCCAGCAAGGGTGCCGACTTTTACCATAAAAATTACAAGAGTAACGCACCGCTGGACCTCATTGAAAATGGAAATTTGAAAGAAAAATTACGAACATTTTTACTATCACGGTAAGTATACAGTAACAATAACAAAATTCTTTGTGTGTGATCATATTTATATGTTTATCTAGCTTAAATTCTAACAATGCATTATACAATCACTAGTTTCTTGATGAAAGACTATACAATTTCCAGAACATTTTACTATCCAGTTTGCTATACATAGTTCAAGTTGTTATACACCCACTTGATATGGTTGGATGATCTGTTGCACCTTCTTTTATCCTCAGTTCTTTCATCGATATTTCTTGTCAGTCTCAAATAATGAGGCTTCTAACACGTTTATATGGTACTAATACTTCACATGCAGCCCACATGGAATTTAAGATGTGCTGAATGTTAGTGTTGATATCTCAGGGATTGTAAACTTGAGGCCAGTCAGAGCCTTATTCCTGAGCCTGGTATCAGTAAAAGCAAGCAGTTTTGGAGGTTTTTCTTCCTATCCATTAGTGATATGTTGGGAAGATTAGAGTATGATTAGAATCCGACAATTGTAACATGGTAGTGAGACTGATAAATATTTCAGGAGCAGTGGTAAACAGCAGATCAAAAGTGTTGTTACCTCTTGTGGATGAGATGATGATCTAAGACCAGTTTGAAGCTAACGCAAAATCAAGATCATTTGCATTTTGTGACCAGTGAATGGTTTTCCAATCATTATTTGGGGAACTGAAATCACCTGTATGACATTATGTGCATCCATAGACGCAACTCTAAAGATGTCAAAAAGCTGTATACTATGATGGTATTTTGGAGGATTGTAAATGTTATATGTTGCAGAGAAATACCTTTTGCTGTGACTGGTTCAAATCCTCACAGGCAACTACTGAAACGCTCAAGCAAACATAGACCGCCACACCACCTCCATGGTAATTAGAGAGGTCTTTGTGAAACAAAATGTAGCCAGCCATGCTAAAAATACCGTTAAACAGTGAAGAATGTGTCCAATTTTGACAAATGGGATTGGAATCATTATTTTTAATGTAAGATTCAAAATAATGGATTTTGTTGTATAATCTGCGGATATTTTAAAAACAATGATTTGTATTTGGATTTAAATGTGTCATGATTCATAGAAGAGGATTATTGTTCTTGTTTAGTTTTCTGTGGCCTTTCCAGTTTTGCCCAATTTTGGTTCTATATCCTCAGACAAACTTGCATCTCTTTTCCAACTTGTATAAGTCATGCTTCAAGGGAGCTGCAATACGTAATTTCAGGTGTACGTCAGGCGATATGCTAGAACGAATTCAATGAGCAATTTGATTTTCACGTTTGGCCTTATTAGAGTCTTAACAGTATGAAAGTGCTAGAGAAGAAGTTTAATCTAACGAGTCTGGATCCAGGTTGAGAACATGTTTTGGAGGCACACATTTGAAGTGGACAAGTTGTCAAAAAATGTTTGTGGATCAATGAACATGGACTCAGCTATAACTAGGGACAGTTGTGTACACAAGGCAAACCTGAAATGAAATGTTTTGCTAAAACAAACGTCACACATCGACTGGTTAAGGAATTGAAACCACAATGTTACGATCATGAGTTCAACACCTTAGCGACTAGGCCATGTGCCTCACTCTTGTCAGTGTAGTTCCTCATAATATTTTGTACTGTAAACATGGACACAATGTAATATTTGTTACAAATGAATGTTATAAGTGGAATGTGTTTTTATTTTCTTCTGCAGGTGTATGCTTTGTGAAGTAAATGAGGCCACTGTGGAGTTACAACCCTGTGCACATAATGCGGTATGTGGAGAGTGCTACACAATTAAACTTAAAAGATGCCCCAAGTGCAGAACATGTATCAAGAGCAAAAGTAAATTTGGTAAGAATATTAATTGATGATCTGTCTGTGCGTCACATGGAGTTTATGATGTGGAGTCTACTTCATGTTGCTGTGTAGATCCAGGTCTTTCACAATGTGGTAGAGTTACGATAAAGGATCTCCCAGGTGTCTTTTCTCTTTGATAGTATATCCATGAATGCATCCATTAAATATTGTATTTATCCAAGTAGGAAACTTGTCACACATCAAACGAGTACTGTCTGCAACAGATGACTAATACATTTCACTGAAACATAAATGGCGACTACCTGAAATATCAATAAATCTCCAAGGTCTCCTCAGTAAATATCAACGTTTTACATTCAATTGTCCGTCAGCTGCTATAAGTGATTAATGATTTATCGGTATCTTTGAAAACTGATAATTAAGGACAATAATACTTACTATAACATCAGGGCTAACTTTGTAATGTAGGAATTTGAATGATAAAATCTCAATTGAGAGAGTTTACGGGCCAACATTAATAAGTGAGTCTGACTGTTAAATCAGTTGTGTTTGCATGTTGGTAATCGGTAAAATGGAAAAGTTACAACATATTTTACGAAGTTGTCCTACAGAATTTCTTCATGATTTTATCATCTTAAAGACCTCAGATACAGTAGTTTGATTAAATATCAACTCTGTATAAGAATTTTGATCATTAGATTATTTTCATCGCATATTGAAGTAGTATAGAACTGTGAACATAAGTTTATGTTTATACAAAGCATATTTGTTAACATAAAAATACAGATAGAAATAAAATATGAGTTCCCAATGTGACTTGGACACAACTCTGTAACTATATATAATATACATTTGTAACAATGTTTGAATAACATTTACCACCCATATAGAAATTCTTATACTCACACTTGTTGGTTTTTAAATTATATTAATGCTAATAGAGGGAAGCTTTTCAGAGTCTTTTACCTTTTGGTTTTAATTATGACTTGATTATTTAGGTTCAAATCACTTCCTGACGACTGGTCATTGTTAGATGACCAGAAATAGAATTTATTAGTCATTGGCACTGGACCTCGTAATATTTTTGTTTGATTGTTCATGGAGCTACCAACTGTGTTGAGACGCAATCGTATTCATTATAAGGAAGGTCACACACGCTCCTTAGTCAGGTTATATACATTCTATATCGATATCTAGTACCACGGTGGAGGCGCAATGGACCAGTGGTTAGGGAAGCGGACTCGCGGTCGTAGGATCGCAGTTTCGATTCCCAGACCGGGCATTGTGAGTGTATATTGAACAAAAAAGAGCTCCACGTGGCTCCGGCAGGGGGTGGTGACGAACCCTGCTGTACTCTTTCACCACAACTTTCTCTCACTCTTTCTTCCTGTTTCTGTTGTGCCTGTATTTCAAAGGGTCAGCCTTGTCACACTCTGCGTCACGCTGAATCTCCCCGAGAACTACGTTAAGGGTACACGTGTCTGTGGAGTGCTCAGCCACTTGCACCTTGATAAATGAGCTGCGACGTCACTGGTGCCAAGCTGAGTCAGCCTTTGCCTTTCCCTTAGATGACATCGGTGGCATGGAGAGGGGAGGCTAGTATGCATGAGCGACTGCTGGTCTTCCATAAACAACCTTGCCCGGACTTGTGCCTCAGAGGGTAACTTTCTAGGTGCAATCCCATGATCAGTCATGACCTAAGGTGGTCACAAAAACAATTTAGTACCACAATGCCAGGCAGCATGTTATCATATTATTTATGTACCCCGTTAACGTGATAATTAATCAGTTAACATTCAAGATACATACTTCTATGTTGAACTGTAAACTTATTTTGTCAAAGAATTATCTTCCCTCACCTAACATTTTACACCTTGTTACCCTTTATATAATTCTATTGCTTTACTATGTAGAGAACCACATGCCTACAAATGGTATTCTGGACTTCCACAGCTCAGTCAGGGCCAGGTGTAATTTCGTCTTGGCAGACTTACTATCAGTGTGAACACCCTGTCTTTTTTCACTGATTGTAAATCTATCATGACATCCATTAAATATTATCTTTATCAAAATAGAAAATTTTTGTTTGCCGCTGAGAAATTTCATAGATGTGGCATAGATTTAAGAAAGCAAAGAGGAAACTAAGAGAAAACCAGCTTTATCAAGTAAGGATTAAAGGGGTAATTGCAGAATCGTTGGATTATGTACGATGTCTTAATAGACTGAGAGAGGTGGAGGTGGATTTCGGAAGGTTAATCTATTTTTGTAGAAAGTATAAACATAGGCGTAGGAGTGGCTGTGTGGTAAGTAGCTTGTTTACCAGCCACATGGTTCCGGGTTCAGTCCCACTGCGTGGCACCTTGGACAAGTGTCTTCTACTATAGCCTCGGGCCAACCAAAGCCTTATGAGTGGATTTGGTAGACGGAAACTGAAAGAAGCCCGTCGTATATATGTGTTTATATATGTGTGTGTGTGTATGTTTGTGTGTCTGTGTTTGTCCCCCAACATCGCTTGACAACCGGTGCTGGTGTGTTTACGTCCCCATAACTTAGCGGTTCGGTAAAAGAGACCGATAGAATAAGTATTAGGCTTACAAAGAATAAGTCCTGGGGTTGATTTGCTCGACTAAAGGCGGTGCTCCAGTATGGCCGCAGTCAAATGACTGAAACAAGTAAAAGAGTAAAAACAGTATATTTAACAAAACCTTAGTGGTCACCAGTGGAGTATTTATGATAGAAATGTCTGACAGCAACACAATTTACGCTTTAAGAAAGATTAAAACAAAAACACTTTTACTCCATATTGTAAAACTTATAAATATTTATTTCAGATAGTTTAAAGATGGAGGAAAATCACTTCCATAGCACGGCAAAGATATTGTCTGTTAAACAGCAACAAGTTGGTAAGTATAAAATAACTGTACTTAATTAATCTCAGCAAAATTTACTTCACCTAAGCATATTTTATATGTCGGAATGGCTGCAAATAGGTTCCATTCCTAATTGCCAACAGAAAAGTTGGCTGTATTATAATTCTAATTAAAGATATTACTGATTTTTAATAAAATTTCCAGCAAGGTAAAATTGATAAATTAGAAAATATAATAGAGTTAATGTTGTCATTTGGAACACAAAACTAATAATTGTTGTTGTTTAAGGGTAAACGTGTGCCTTAATGACAACGTTTTTGTTTTACATTTTCACTAATTTCACTAACGTTGTTGTTGCCTCGGTGGATGTCTCTCAAAATCTGACAGACTTACAATGATATGTGTTTCAAGTGTGAACACCCAATACTTTTTCACTGACAGTAAATCTATCGTTACATCCACTAAACATCGTCTTTATCCGAGTTAAAGACAATATTTTGTTGTTGAGACAAGCATTGTTTGTCTCTCTCTTTATGATAGATACTGGCTGCAAGATACAATAAATTATATCGTCCTCATTGAATAGGTGGTCACTGTCCATGTCAGTTCTTATTAACAGTTACTGCCCACCTTCATTGGCTGAGGAACATATTTCATTAAAACATTTCAGCTTTTCTCTTGTATTATGCCCTTCCTAACATCAACCACTTTATAAAGGGTCCTTGGAACATTTTATTCTGCTCAACAAAATTAAACGTTGAGCATCTTATGCAATGAGATATCAAATTCGTTGATAGAAGGGAAGTAAACAGATTAGAGAGAAGGTACATAAGAAGCCTTATGTGGTTATTAGGAAGCTGTTTGCAGATGCTAATAGCAGCAGGCTAACATGCATTGAAGATCAACTGAACAAACATATACAAACGACCTACAATGACCCAAAGCGAGATCAACCATTACCACTCAGCGACAGTTTGAAATGCACAACGAAACCAGGAATCAAATCTCAGCTTGGAGATTACAGCAAGAAACAAGTATATAGCTGAGTGAAGAAGGCAAGACCAAACTGTGACCCTAGAGGTAACGGTGTACCGTATAAAGCGTAAAATATTGTATTCATTTTATGTTATAAGCTTTACCTAATACTAAGAGAGTTGTAGTATAAAGGTTAACTGATTGATGACCAAAGCAAGGCAGAAGGAGTTTACTTACCAAAGTAATTTGATGCAGAACTGATTCACCAGTTTCAACCTTGAATGTAGATGGCAAGATATACATGGGTGTATTTTATAAGGCATCAGCTATACATCTACAAAATAATGACTATGTGATTGAAAGTACCCAGAAGACTGGAATTTCTGGCATTCTTGGGTGTGGGAATCTTACGTTATCAATCTGGGATACGATACGAAACAGACAGAAGAATAAAAAGGGATTTGCATGTTGTATCTTGATCTGGTTAATGGTTATTGTTCTGTACCACACAAATTGTTGATGGAAGCGATAGACTTCTTTTATATATGAAAACCGATTAAGGATCTGAAAAGGAGTTGCTATAGCAATTTCAAGAAGTGGCTCAGGACAGAAGATTTCACAACAGACTGTCATCGTCTTAAAATTGGAATTGCTGTAGGTTGCACAATATCAGTCATTTAGCTTGTGCTTGTTATGGAGATGTTACTGATATCAGAAGAAAAGGATGACATAACAATATTAACAACGTTAGTGGATGACATAACAATATTAACGTTAGTGGATGACATAACAATATTAACAACAGACCACAAGGATATCCAAATAGATCTGGATAAAACGGATTAAGTAATTACTTGGTTAAGAATGCGGTTTAAAGCAAATAAGTATTGCAGTCTATCAGTTGTCAGCGGTCATCAGAAGCTTGTGCGGTTCAAAAGAACGGGCGAAACCACGCCCAAAGTTAAAGAGAAACCTGTAAAACGTTTAGAACAGTGGTTCACTACCTCATTGTCCAGTAAGAATAAAGGTGTTTAGATCACGGATGGATTAACAGCAATAGATAATTGAAAACTACTGGACAAATACCAGATTTGATGCTTACAGTTTGGTCTGTATCCCCCGTCATGCTTATATGCATTGTTCAGATATTTTTCCATTGCAATAATGTGTAGATGAACGCTGATATGTAGTTGCGCAAGTGTACAATGTTTAAGGACACATTTTGTCCCTTTTCTGTTTCTCATGTGTAGAACTAATAATTGCTAAACTGAAAAAGTATCCGCTTTAGTTAAGGAGTCTTCAAATATTTCTCTAAGTGAATGATATTCTAGTGAATTGCGATGTGTGCGATAAAATTAAAGGTTAGTAGCAGCAACCTTTAGGAAATCAAGTAGGCTTATGTTTATCCAACTTGAAATGGTGTGTCATGTGGTAGACCTAAATATTGAACTGTTACATGGTACCACTGCAGAAAGTATGAAAATGTTGACCAAAAGCACTGTGGTTAGCAGTTGACCATAGATGTGTAGAAAGTCACGTAATGATGAAATAATATTATTAATAAAGAGAAAGAAATTCTACTATAAATTGTTAAATTTGGAAATATTTATTTCAGTGATTCCAGAGCTGAATAAGAAGGATCTTCTGATGGTGGCAAAGAGGTTAGGAGGTAAATGGCAGAGAGCGGGTGAGTAGAAGATAACAGCATCTAAGTGATTTTAATAAGTTTTACTTCGCCTTGGCATGTTTTGTTTGTCAAAACGATCGAGAACGGGTTCCATTCCTACTTCGCAATTGAAAGGCTGTATTTATTGTAGTTCCGTAGGCCCAGGTAAACGTATAGTCCTCTCTCTAAACAAGCTCCATTGTTGATTATATTTATGAGTGGATTGAACTTAGTACTTGTAAGATAATGAAGCATTCACTAATTATAAAATAATTATCCTAACAGAAGTTATAAACTCAACTTGATTTTGTTTCCGAATTGAAATCATTTTATACTTCGTTACATTATAAATGTCGTATGGAAAGGTATGAACATCACAATATCCCATTTCCCCTTGTCTAAAAGTGTAACAACATAAAATATCATCTATACAATGTTTTCATTATTTACAGCAATGGCTTGTCCCTTTCTATGGTACCTATTCACATATAGGTAGACCAAACCATTGAGAGATATCTTTACCAGAAACATAGAGCGGTGCTGGGGACTAGATTTGATCCTTTCATTCCTGACTTAAGAAGTCATGACAATATCCTCTCAGTCTGCTGATAGAAATGATTTATCTAAATTAAGAGAGGACATCATTTATGACATCGGTCAACTTGTTATACCTCTGGTATTGAGATAAAATGTACCAGTCATATATTCATACACTGGGGTAAACTCAGTTCACAAACAACGGTTCATTATTACTATTGTCTTACACTCATTTTGTATGCCATACAAAAATAAGAGGAATGACTAGCAAATGTGGATTCCTATATGCTAGAAATAGATGATCAATTTCTACACTCATTAATAAATTTTAAACTCATTTTGTATGCGTTACACGACTTCTCTCACAGCTGTTGTTCTTTGTCAGATTTAACTCCTCGTTTTCTTCTATTTGTGTCTCCTAGCATTTCTTTATCCAAAGTTTATCTTCCGTACTCCTCCCATATTTGTACCACTTCTCTTGTGTACTATTTCTGATCCTTCTAAAACCTAGTTTGTCTTCCAGCTTATCTGTTCCCTGTATGCATTCTCACACATTAACATTACACTTCTAGTGAAGTATGCTCACTCCATTTCTTGCCAGTTTTCATACATCCTCCACATCCGATGCAATATTTCACTTTACAAACACACATCATACAACCTCCATTTTCAAACAAAATCCCTATGTTGCTAGTAGTCATGTACATTTTCCCCTTATTTTTTTTCGAAATACTTTACTACATACACATCCTTCCTCTACATCAACCTGCCAGTGATCCTTCTGCGCCTATTATTTAAAATGGGTACACATAGAATTTTTATTCACTCTTTGTTCCTGCATATCAAATATGGTAACTTCCCAGATGATGTAGATATTAGTGAATGCAGTGATTCCTTTAGGACCCAAGTGTCATATGTGTATGGTGTAGACGTTCGTGACTTTTGTCTTAATTCCTGCAAACTAAAACTTTTCTCATTGCCTGGTTTACTTTAAGACTTCTCCATAATTGAAATTTCTCTAAATTGTGGCCTTGATCCATTAAAAGAGACTCTTATTATGAGTCATGACCCTATTAAAATTAAGCTGGTGTCTTCTATAATATTTGATGTGTACCTAATAGTGTTATATTTTGTACTTTGTGTCAATGAGATCATTCTGGTATCTTGTTGGTTTTAACTGGTCCATAAGTGGTGCATAATATTACTAGTATTGTTTGATAGTCCATTTTCCACTTTCTAGATACATCGAAATGTTGATAATTTATAAGTATTAATTAGTCAGAGGAGGCGAGGCATCACATATGATTATTTCCGGCATTGCTCATCAGATGGTTTTCAGTGCCTTCCTTAAAAAATAAATGGGGATCAAACATTATTTATTAAAATTTCTTCATCTTCATTCCTTCTATAAACCTCCTTCTTATTATTGTCAACATCTTGAGAAATAGAGAACAATGGCTTATTTCTTTCAGGTTTCTTAACTATCTTTTCTTCCTCTATTGGTATAGTTTGTTTTTGTTATATTTATAACAAACTACGTTCCACATATTTTATATTATTATTAATTGTATTGCAATTTGTTTCTTCTTGTATCTTTTGCAGGTATTTTCTTGGAAATTGAGACTTACCAACTGGATGTTATCAAACACGACAATCCTAATGATACTGTAGAACAGAGCTTCCAGATGTTGTACAGGTGGTTTACAAGTTGTGATCCAGACACGCGTACAACCAAAACATTAAGAGAAGCTCTTGAGGAAGCCGAATGTTTCGATGCACTCAAATGTCTATCATCAGAAGAAAAGTAACTTTCTGTGTAAATGTTGTTGTTTAGTCTCAGATCAACCAAATGGAGACCTGTAATCAAATGCCCTCAATCCTGGACCACCCTGCCTTTTCCCCAAGTATAGAGAACCCAGAACCACATTGTCCAGTATGTCCTTCTTTATGTGTGAAATGCAGTGGATTTGGCTACTAATTCTATCAGATCTATCAACCACAAAAAGACCACTTCACTGGTTTGACCTCTTTGTTAGAAATTAACTTTTGAAATAAAGATGAACTTTGAGATGTTCATGTGTTGTTGTTGTTGTTTAAACACTTCCATCGTTATAAAGACAGTTTTAATATCCTCTGA
The DNA here is from genome assembly GCF_001194135.2 of Octopus bimaculoides. Taxonomy (NCBI): domain Eukaryota; kingdom Metazoa; phylum Mollusca; class Cephalopoda; order Octopoda; family Octopodidae; genus Octopus; species Octopus bimaculoides. The sequence continues at coordinate 11,479,261 of NC_069009.1, forward strand.
TATATTAATAGTTATCTACATTCATTTATAACCAGAGCAGAATGTCGGGTATATGTAGATGTCTTTTCTGTATATATACCATATAGAGATAGCATTTATATATAATATATTATGTATTTAGGTTGTTTGTCTTTTTTTTTTTGTTGTTGTTGGTTTTGGCATATTGAGGTTTATGGCAAGTCTTTCTGAAGACGGGGTGGTTGAATAAAAATTCAACTTTTTCGGAGTGTAATATACGATATTTTTATTTTGTATTCTAGCTTTAGGGTCGTCGTTATTTACTAATTACTGCAATTTTTTAAGCAAAAAATGCAACTTTACATATGAAAATAAATCCAAAAATTTAAAATTTGATTTTAAAAATCTGTGCTGAAAAACCCTGTCATATTAAAATTATTTTAATTCCATATGATTGTGGATAAGCCAGATTTTTCAAATAACTTCACATAAAGGAAGAGCGCATCTCTTTCCCTACAATATTTATTTTCATACTAAGGCAGCGAGCTGGCAGAAACGTTAGCACGTTGAGGTGTCTTCTGTTCACGTTGAGGTGTCTTCTGTTCACGTTGAGGTGTGTTCTGTTAAGAACGTAAAGAGTACAAATAGAGCTCGTTCACCCTTAGAATTCCCAAATAGCCGGTAGCATTCTTATGGTATGCTGCCAATTCTAGTCTTAGGTATTCCTTGTGTGTGAAAATAAAAAGTAAAAAGTAAAAGAGTCAAAAGGAAGAGTAAATACGGTTAAGCAGCTTTTGGATCTTTTTTAAAACGGGGGCCACATTTTTCATTAACGAAACACTTTGAAACTTGGAACACTGGTAGAATGTGTCATATAAAACATCTTTTTCTCTTAGTCTTCTTTAAAAAAAAAGAAATCCCTAAGTTATTCCATGTTAAAGTTGTCGTATTTCTGTAATTTCAACCAATCACTGACGTCCATTCAGCCGATATACATTAAGTGCCGACTACATAAACAAACGATTCTGAAAGAATTCTATTGGTGATAAAATTATTATTTCCTT
>NC_069009.1:11480408-11481622 GCF_001194135.2 Octopus bimaculoides
GGTAAAACAGCAAATTTAAAAAGAAAAAAGCAAATAAAACGAAGAAAAAAAAAGAAAATGAAAAAAGCAAATTTTAAATGAAAAAAGAAGTTATGGAGATTAAATACGCTTTACACCGCTTAATCAGCCAAAGGAGTAAATGTAAACAACTGAATACTTGTCAGTGATTGGTTGAAATTATCGAAATAAGACAATTTTTTACATGAAATAAATTCGAATACAAAAATATTTTTCTGTTCTATAACACAAAATAGATAAGTATTCGAAGTTTGAAAGTCTTTCGGTACCAAAAACACTACGTAAAACATTAATGAAAAATGTGGCCCCCGTTTTAAAAAAGATCCCAGCTTTTTAATCGCTACAAATGTTCCGATACATACCGATCCTCGTATATACAGGATTTAAAGTTGGGTTTAAATTAAATTATGTAATGATTCACCTGTATAAGAAGATCTATATGTATCTCCTGAGGCGATACTCAGTTGCTGTCTCCGTCTTTTTCCATTTTTTTTCATTTCTGAAAAAGCCATGGATGTTGTAGCATGGAAATCTAGATTTACTTACGGAGACAGCAACTGAGTATCGCCTGAGGAGATACATATAGATCTTCTTATACAGGTAAATCGTTACATAATTTAATCTGTGTCAACTTTAAATCCTGTATATACGAGGATCTGTATGTATCGTAACATTTGTAGCCATTAAAAAGCTGCCTAACCGTATTTACTCTTCCTTTTGACTCTTTTACTTTTTACTTTTATCTATCTCTCTACGTGGAGACGCAATGGCCCAGTGGTTAGGGTAGCGGAATCGCGGTTTCGATTCCCAGACAGGGCGTTGTGAGTGTTTATTGAGAGCGAAAACACCTAAAAGCTCCACGAGGCTCCGGCAGGGGACAGTGGCGAACCCTGCTGTACTCTTCCATCACAACTTTCTCTCACTCTTACTTCCTGTTTCTGTTGTGCCTGTAATTCAAAGGGCCAGCCTTGTCACTCTGTGTCACGCTGAATATCCCCGAGAACTTCGTTAAGAGTACACGTGTCTGTGGAGTGCTCAGCCACTTGCACGTTAATTTCACGAGGAGGTTGTTCTGTTGATCAGATCAACTGGAACCCTCGTCGTCATAAGCAACGGAGTGCCAACAGCAACAACGATCTGTATAGATATATATACGTGTGTGTGTGTGTGTGTGTGTGTGTGTGTGTGTGTGTGTG
>NC_069009.1:11481634-11485982 GCF_001194135.2 Octopus bimaculoides
TTAACAACGAATTTATTTTTTTTTACAGAAAATATTTGTATTCTCACTTTTGTTAAACATAATATTTTAATCATTTAGAAATATTTTTAAGTGAATGTGATTTCAAAAATGTAAGCTGTTTATACAGTAAGCATTCTTTCAACAGACAATATTTTAATGTTATTTTTCAATTTTTATCTTTGCAAATGAGTAATTTTATTTATTTTGAAATATATACATAAGAGTAAGACATTTAAAAATTATATTCAAGCGAATACCATTACAAAAAAATTATTTTTTTTTTTGCATAATTAAAAAATATTCTAAAGTGAAAATGACTTTAAAAATACGATAAATATTTCGTAAAAGACCTGTTCGTAACCTCAGTGTGAGGTCTTTTCACGTGCATTCAACGTATCTCACCGCCAAAGATTTGGCTGCTATTTCTAGCACGCGCTACTGACACGTAACAGCTATTTGCGATAAAGGACACGAAATAATTGTTTACGTGGTACCAGGGCGTGCAAGAAATAGCAGCCAAATATTTCCTTTTCTGGGGAAAGGACCTGTTTATGCGTGGTTTCGATGTCACATTCGTTGAAGTCTTACAAAATAACCTGGAAAAGAAAAAGTTCCCGAAGCAAAACTCCGTTGCTGGGAAACTCAGAGTTTGACCCAACGGGTCACGAGTAGTCTAGTACATAAATATATCCATAGATACATACATCCCTACATACATCCATCCCTACATCCATTCATACATGCATACAGACATCCATCTTGTATCTTTGTTGGAAACCGGCTCCCTCCTCAGCGGAAGATTTATAATAATTAAAAATAGAAGAGACATATACATACATACATACATACATACATACATACATACATACATACGCACAGATATACAGCCATCAATCCATACATACATACAGAGATACATAAACTTGCACCTTAAAAAGTAAGTCAACTACATAATGTTAGAAAGAGGATCTTTCTGAATTGACGGGCAACACTTTTCATTTATGTTTTATGTAGTGTTTTTGGTATCGAAACACTTTCAAACTTCGTATACTTGTATATTTTGTTATAGAACAGATAAAAATGTTTGTATTCGAAGTTATTTCATGTAAAAAATTGTCGTATTTCGGTAATTTCAACCAATCACTGACGTCTATTGAGGTGAAAACAATTACTGCTATGGATTGTAGACAAAACGTTGTGCGGTGTAATGGGATCTTTTCCCTTGAATAAAATTAGTGCCGTTGTTTGTCAACAACAACTATCGGTGGTACTGTTATTTATAACATCGTTCGTGCGTTTGTACTGGTTTTAGCTTTAGGGTTTTAGGGTTAGGGTTCGAGTTTTAGGGTTAGGGTTAGGGTTAGGGTTTTAGAGTTAGGGTCAGGGTTATGATTATTTTTGCCATAACCTAACCCTAAAACCCTAACCTTAACCCTAAAACCCGAACCCTAACCCTAAAACCCTAAACCCTTACTAGGGAATAACAATATAATTACCAGGGAATAATGATCTTGACACCGGCAAAAATTATTGTTTACAAAAACAGCAGTAACTGTATTCAGCTAAATAGACGTCAGTGATTGGTTGAAATTACAGAAATAAGATAACTTTAACATGAAATAACTTGCAATATAGAAAGTTTTGTTAAGAAGGCTAAGAGAAAAAGATGTTTTATATGACACATTCTACCAGTATCCCAAGTTTGAAAGTTTTTCGTTCAGAAAACAAGTGGCACCCGTCAATTCAGAAAGATCCTAGAAAGATTTATTTCTATATTTATTAACGCAGTCAAATCTTTAATGTTCGGTTTTTGTAGACATGATGTCTTATGAAATTGTGGATGTTTTAATTCGTTTGGGTGTCGTGATAGAATAGACACACACACATATACATATATATGTTGTAGGGAATTAGTAATAATGATACACGCCTCCCACGTGACGAATGAAATAACATAGTCACTGTAATTAAAGAGAAGTACGAGAGGGCGAGGCAAACTGCGTTGCTAGTCGTGTCTGTCCTGAGCTAATAACTACACTGCGATACCGAAGTGGGCGTAATAATGATAATTCAACGTTATAAGGATTTTAACAGTGGCGACGAGGATAAAGCAGTTCAGCTGGAGTTAATTGAACCTCAAAGACGAGTTAATAAACTCACAAATTTTGTGTACGAATTTTAGGAAAAATTGTAAATGTATGGAAAATTTGTTGGCAGGTTTGCTCGAGTTGAAAAACAGCAACAACTATAACAACAACAGTTACTATTACAGCAACAAATGCTGCAATTAATGAAGTCGCCAGGAAATTCAGAAAAAGTTTTCTCGTCAGACTATATCGCGATCTCCATAACAGAGTTCAAATACGAACTTGACGAAGGAGCTACCTTGGAAGCGTTCTACAGAAGACATGAGCAAAATCTTCGAGAAAGAATGCAAAGATTTGGACTTATTCTTTGGATGCCTAGTACTTATTATATCGGTCTCTTTGCCGAACCGCTAAGTTACGGGGACGTAAACACACCACCACCGGGTGACAGGCGATGCTGTGGGAACAAACACAGACACACAAACATATACACACACCCATACATATATATATATATATATATATACATATATACGACAGGCTTCTTTCAGTTTTCGTCTACCAAATCCACTCACAAGGCTTCGGTCGGCCCGAGGCTATAGTAGAAGACAGTTGCCCAAGGTGCCACGCAGTGGGAATGAACCCGGAACCATGTGGTTGGTAAGCAAGCTACTTACCACACAGCCACTCTAATCTAAACTTAGATAAATAAATAAACTTAGATATGTTTCGACCAAGGATTGGTGCAGGCCATGTCTAACTTAATAGCACCACCTGATGTGCGTGTGGACCTATTTTTGCGTGTGTGTGTATTAATTTAAACATTAGATAATATTTTCCAAGTAAAAAAATAAGCAATAACAAAAATCTTTAGTTTAGAAACATGTAAGGGTGTGATTTTTTTTAATGAAATTAGGTCAAATGGTGGAGCGATAGTGGTGAAATTTGAGATTAAGTTAAGATTAGAGCAAGAGACGAAAAATGACTGTAGAAGTGAGTATGAGATGTGGGAGAGGGAGTTGTTATTTACACAGGGTGGAGCTGACAAATGTAAATTGGCTGACATATACACTCTACATATATGTACATAGACACTACATTATACACACCACAACATACAGACATACATTTAATCAAACATACACAAATGCACGCATACATACATGAAAATGCCACGTACACCACTTGTTGGCATATTGACAATTGTCGCTGCAGCACTTGGACGAACCAAGTTTCCGTCGCTGTTTTAGCAAACGGAGCTAACAGATATTCCTGAGACAAAGACTTTAAACTACAATTGAAACTCAGTTATCGAATTTGGTAAATATTTTTTGATAATTATTTATTAATTCGTTTACATTGTTAAACATTCACGAGAACTATTTCAAACAATTGTACTGTTAGATAGAGAATTCTTTGTCAGTATTTTATAGAGAATCTCTTGATACATTTTTCAATATTACATTACAAGTAACCCATTTCATTTACATTTACAGATATAATATAAATTACGGTATGGTCATAATTATGCAAAATCTATTTGATGGAAATTAAAGGAATGAAAATGTTCATCAGAGTAATTTACGTAGTTTCTAATTATTATGCGAGATTAAAAATTTTTTAATCAATTTTACTGCGACAAAATTTGTTGTTTCTTCTAAACGTCATTTAAAAAAGCCTAGACAGGGCGAGAAGGGCTTTGCCTATGCCCCATTAGATTTACAGGGTCTCCGAGGGTGATGTGTGATAGGAAGATAACTTCAAAACGACGGTTATTCACCATAGAGGAAAGTGTTTGTCTCTAGACCTTTCAAACGCGTCCACCATACACATTCTTTCGCCATAGTCACAAGTACGATGAAAATGGCTCTTCCTTCCAGTTTCAAGGAAGGAGGTGCGACGATATTCACGATAGACTCGGTTGATTAACTGACTCGACCCACATGTGATAGCAGTCGTCCAACATAGGCCCACAGATCGGAAATGGTTGCACACTGTACGAGTGCGTACAGAACGGTTTCTTCGCTCTCAGCGCATCTCGGGCAGGTCGGCCCCGTGTTTCTCGAGCCATGCCTGTAGAGCTTATCCCGAACGGGTAGTCCTTCTCGGTAGCACTGCCAGGCCAGTGTTCTCTGGAAGTTGTCCATAGGTCCCGGCCCGAAAGTCGTGTTGAACAGGCGGGTCAGGTATTCCTCGTCGACGCCTAGGTTCGCCTCGAGATTGTCGTCGTACCTCTCCTCCACTAATCTCCTATAGAATGC
>NC_069009.1:11491012-11492766 GCF_001194135.2 Octopus bimaculoides
GCGTTCCAAAATTATGTTTCTCGACATTTTTCAAATGTCAAGAAGGAAATTTTTGTATTTTGCTAGGGCCGAAACTGCCCCTGGGTGCCAATTCCTGCCCTTGAAAATACACACAAATGAAGCCTAGGTGCTTCGCAACAAAATTATTTTAAAATTCCAACAAAATGTGGACAATAAAAGGTCAAATAAACGTTTACCTTCGCAGCCGATGTGACAGCACGTCCGTGAGAAGAGATAGATAGATAGATAGATAGACAAACAGATAGATAGATAGATAGATAGATAGATAGATAGATAGATAGATACAAAAACTACTTATAAGTAGGAGAGAAGGTCATACATTAGTATATAGAAAAGTGTGTTTATTGATTTCAAATTTTGGCACAAGGCCAGCATTTTTGAGAGGGTTTAAGTTGATTACATTGATACTAGTGTTCAGGTAGTACTTATTTTGTTGACCATGAAAAGATGGAAATCGATGTCGACCTCAGCGGAATTTGAACTCAGAATTAAACGTGGACGAAATACCACTAAGCCTGGCGTGTTAACAATTGTCTGGCGTGTTAACAATTCTGTGTTAACAGTTGTCTGGCGTGTTAACAATTCTGTGTTAACAATTGTCTGGCGTGTTAACAATTCTGTGTTAACAATTGTCTGGCGTGTTAACAATTCTGTCATCTCGACGAATTGGTAGTGATAATAATAAAAATTAGAGAAGCTTGTGGAAATTCCACAAAACGAAAACGATTTAGAGAAGTCATTTAAGAAAGAAAGGTTTTATATATATTTCGTTTTGGGATTTGGTTTGCAAGATTTTTTTATGTGATTTCGTGTGTTGAAGCTAATTCTGTTGTGTCTGGGGAGAGTCATTTTCTTAGTTTGGAGGAGATGTAATCTAAAGAGAGTCAAGACTATTGAAAAGGTTGCAAGACGCAACGAAAATTTTAGGAAAATAAAAATAAGAAATAAGTGGAAATTTTAACGGTGTGTGTGTTAAATTTTAAGGCACGATAAGAAAATGACTCTCCCCAGACTCAACAGAGTTTTATATATATATATTTCTTTATATGGGTTATTTCACTTCCTCTGCTAAGCACTTTGTATTTCTCTCTTTCTCTCTACTACTTCAACAAGCATTTAACCATGTAATTCGCCTCTTCGTGTCTTTATCTTCACCTTTCCTTCCCTACCCCGCCACACGTCATTATCGCTTCTCTCTCCCACATCTCTCTCACAGTATTTTCTCTCGCTGTAGGCGGCGAGCTGGCAGAATCGTTAGCACCCCGAGCAAAATGTTTAGCGGCATTTCGCCCGTCTTAACGAACCACCCGACTTCGGGCGTCGAGTGGACATTGCGCCTCATTTTTTTCATTCTTGCATATTATCATTTTATTTTAATTACCCCGATTTTATGTTTGCGTTTTGTACTGTCTTTATGTTTTGTGATGTCTAAAAAGTTCTTTGTATAGCCCTTTATGGGTAATAAAGAAATCGGTATTTCGTCTGCCGTTACGTTCTGAATTCAAATTCCGCTGAGATCGACTTTGCCTTTCATCCTTTCGAGTTCGATAAATTAAGTACCAGTTGCGTACTGGGGTCAATCTAATCGACTGGCCCCCTCCCCAAAAATTTCGGACCTTGTGCCTAGAGTAGAAGAGTATTTTCTCTCGCCTTTTGCCTCTCCCTTCAACTAACCACGCGATGGATTTGGAATTTGTCTATCATTATTCCACCGCCTCCTCCTCACCTTTACT
>NC_069009.1:11495196-11503827 GCF_001194135.2 Octopus bimaculoides
GGCGAACCCTGCTGTACTCTTCCACCACAACTTTCTCTCAATCTTACTTCCTGTTTCTGTTGTACCTGTATTTCAAAGGGCCAGCCTTGTCACACTGTGTCACGCTGAATCTCCCCGAGAACTGCATTAAGGGTACACGTGTCTGTGGAATGCTCAGCCACATGCACGTTAATTTCACGAGCAGGCTGTTCCGTTGATCGGATCAACTGGAACCCTCGACGTCGTAAGCGAAGGAGTGCCAACAACAACATACATGCAAATATAGTCAGTAAAATTACCATTATCAACATTTTCTTCCACCATTTCTCTTCCTCTCTTTCTCTCTCTCACTCACTATCTTTTGTTGTCCTTCACTGTATGTGCGTTTCTCTTTGGTAATACTATAAGTATATATAGTTAACTCCTATATATAGTCACTCCTTATGTGTTTGTATGTATTTGATTAAATGTATCCTGTAGGGTGTATAATATAGCGCCTTTGTGCGTGTGTGTGTGTGTGTGTTGTAGTGTGTATGTATACGTTAGCCACTAGAAGACGTTTTTTCTTTTGGGTTTTTTTTTCACACTTATATACAAATAAGTGTGGAAAGAAACAAGACAAAAACGTTTTGTCGTGGCTAACATATACATACACATTACAACATACACACACGTACAAAGGCGCAATATTATACACACTACAGCATATATCTAATCAAATACACACAAACACATAAGGAGTGACACCCACTTCTCTCTGGTTTGTTGACAAGTGCTGTGTGTGGCTGAGAGCATATCTGAGAGGGCCATTATGAACAGTAGTGGTCTCAAAACAGTGCCTTGCGGAACACCGCTCACTATTTGCGTGTCATTGGAGGTGGCCCCATTGGCTACTACCACCTGACTTCTATCCTTCAGAAAGTCGTGCAGCCATTCTCCCAATTTTCCAATTATGCCGAGATCACGCAGTTTGTGACATATCATTCTATGATCGACTTTCTCAAAGGCCTTTGCAAAGTCGAGATATATCACTTCCACGTTTGAGTGGTTGAGCAGTTGTTTCAACACCCAGTCATAATGTTGTAAGAGCTGAGTCAGGCAGCTTCTTCCTGGTCGGAAACCATATTGGGTGTCAGTCAGCAAGTCATTTGTCTTTAAGGAAGGTGATTAATTTTCTTCTGTCTTTGCTCCATGACCTTGCTGATGTGCGAACTCAGAGAGATAGCTCTGTAGATTTTGGCCTCTGCTCTGCTACCTCCCTTATGAATAGGGCATATTTTACCCTCCTTCAGTTTGCTTGGGAGTTTGCTAGTTGCAAGGAAGCTCTGAAAGAGGGACTGTAGTGTTCTTGCTTTTGTGAAGGATTGCTGGGAATCCATCATGGCCAGTAACTGAGTTTGGGTTCATTTCATCTATAGCCCTTATTAAATCGTCTTCCTATATATTGATATAATCAATCATCCCTGCCTTTGTTTTTATATCTGCAGCGGTAAAAAAAAAGTCAGCCAGGGGTGGAGCGAAAATACTTTTGAACTGCTCATTTAGTATTTCACTTATCCTCATTGGGTTTCCTGTAAGTGAACCATCTTTATATGTTTATGTATATGCGTGTGTGTGTGTGTGTGTGTGTGTGTGTGTGTGTGTGTGTGTGTGTGTGTGTGTGTGTGTGTGTGTGTGTGTGTGTGTGTGTGTGTGTGTGTGTGCGTGTGTGGGCGTGTGTGGTGTATCCATGCAATATTAAGGATTCAAATGAATCAAGTACTTAAATGATAAGCACCAGGTCGGGTCAAATTAACTTGTAAAACAGCACCTTTAATTGAATTTATATAATGGGTACTGAAGTACATCCAGTGCAATGTTCAGGTTGTGCATTCAGAGAATTTAACCCTTTTGAGTACCTTGAGTGACAAAGCTGACCCTTTGAATTACAGGCACAACAGAAACAGGAAGTAAGAGTGAGAGAAAGTTGTGGTGAAAGAGTACAGCAAGGTTCGCCACCATCCCCTGCCGGAGCCACGTGGAGCTTTAGGTGTTTTCGCTCAATAAACACTCACAACGCCCGGTATGGGAATCGAAACCGCGATCCTACGACCGCGAGTCCGCTGCCCGGACCACTGGGCCATTGCACCTCCACAATGAATACATTACATCAGAACTAAAACCTCACTTTCTTCGGGTGTTTCAAAGCAGTGTTTGATATGTTATCATCTGAAGAAATCGTTTTTGTTTTTTAGTACGCACAGAAGTAAACATATACATATGGTCAATTGTTCTGTTCTTATATTATACGCAATCATTCATATTTATGTATGCATGCGTATGTCAACACATGTATAATTAAATTAACGTCCAACATAATTATTATGAAAGTTTTTGTAGGTTTTTCTACGCCAAAAGAATCCAAGCCGAATGGCACAGACGAAACATGAACGGAAATCTCAAGTTGATTTTACAGCTGAAATATTTGCAATTCTCTGGTTTTCTCTTCATAAAATTAGTTGACGACAGCAACAATAACAACAGCATATCTTTATTCAGAAGAAGAAAGTGCAATCAGTGCATTTTTCAACAAATATGTTATTGTTGAATAGAAACATTATATTTCTAAATCTCTCAACGAGAGACATTCATTTACTACCTTAAAGTAAAGATTATTTGCCGACATAATGTGACAGTCCCGATTGGGGCAAATGTTACTGTTGTTTAGCCTCAGGAAACATCATTTCCAGTTGGCTATACGACACACTATTTGTGTCCTTATAATTTTCGAACAGGAGAATTTAGCATCACCCCCTAGCACAAAGCAATATCAATGGACTGCAGTTTCTGGGCTATTTCTCTTCCTCGGCGCAGAATAACTGCTTGGCTGGGATGGTGCTGCTAAATCTCTGTTCGAAAATGTGTTATTGTTATTGCTTTGTTCTTGTATATTCAGAGAGGTGACATCTTGAAAAAGGTCATTCTTGCCCTCCAGTGCACCTGGGGTCAATATAATAACAGTCATTATTTTAAAAACTGACAGAAATACCTAATACTTTGCTAGTGTGTTTAAAATAATGAAGTAAACATCATCCCCTTGAAACTTTAATATTTTCACAAAGCTAAATATTTTCCTTATATTTCTTTATAGATTTAATATGAAATGCCAAACAAGAAATACTTCAAGAAAACTTACAACTACGAAAAAAGCTTTCTGGAACTCAACAACAAAAAGGGATGAAGAAGGAATGGACAATAAAAGACGTAAAGGAGAATATAAAAGGAGGGAAATAATTGCAAGACATGATGTTATGGACAAACGCGTATATTATACAAGACGTAAAGCATATCAAAGCAAAATTAATTTCTTGATAAATTCTAGGGTAAAAATATGTACTTTTTTAAAGTATGTAGGCTTGAATGAAAATGATTTTCTGAAAGATTTTAAACAGAGAATAGAAATTGTAACGAAAGATCTTTACAATCAAGAATTCATTAATTTTGAAAAACTTGAATTGTTCCTGGAACACTATTTAGAGAGAAATATTTTACAAGAAAAACACAAGACCATTCCGGCATCAGAAACAACCGCAAAATTTCGGCCTCTTTGTGCAGTTGTGACCAGAGAAGCAAAGATCGAGGAATCTCGTGAAGAATTTGCCAACAACACAATATCCAATAGCGTCATCATACAAAACGGGATAATAACATATTCCCGCCATTGTATGACAATATGTTGTGCGACAACAGACGGTGACACAAATGTTGTTCATTGTCCATCTTCTGTCACCGATTTAACCAGAATCAGTCATGACACAGTTCTGGCCACCCTCCCTTTCCGCAAATTAATTCTTATTATCAACCCTTTCAGTTTTAAAATCACAAGGATTCAGTTAGGATTATACTTGGTTTCTTTTTTAGAACATTCTACGTTTATAGGTGTAGAAATGTTCGGTAGGACCATATACGTCATTGATTGGGAAAATAATAGAATTAAATTTGAATTCATTACCAAAGAAACACCTACAGATATTGCTGTAGGTACACAGAATAAACTCTTATTATCATTTTCCAGTATTAACAGGGTTACCTGTTATAATCTGGACGGCCAGCAGTTATTTGAGGTAGACACCAATTCACTTGACTTCCCAATCCGTATCACAGTATACCAAAACCATTTTTATGTTCTCCAGGGATATATTGTTTATCGAATTTCAGGTAGAGGTGCTGTGACAACGAGAGAAATTGGAAGGAAATGCCGCCATATTTCTGTTGGCAAAGATTATATTTTTGTAACCGATTATTTTGATGTCCTTCATATCATTAGAACAAATGAATACTTTTGGCCTAGGATGTCATATAACCACCTGTTGCGTACCCCAAATTTGAACAACCATATTTGTATTGAAGATTGCTACAACATTACAAATATTCTACCTATGTCTACATCTTCTATATTAATAACTTACAGGAATAAAAAAGCCATGTTAGTCACTGATACTGGGGAAATAACTAGCCAAAATAATTTAACTTTCCTTGAGCTTCCTTCTATCTTTTGCAGAATAAACTCTAGCAGATTTCTAGTCTTTTATCATGAAATAAAAGGGCTTCAGTATATCACATGCCCTGAATTAAACGAAGGCCCTTTAATAAAGGTCCAAACTGATTATATTAGAATATGTCATATTGTATCAAATAAGTGTTTAGCTCTGACCACCAGTGAAAGCATAAACGAGGTCCATATCCTACTGATCAAGGAGGACAAAGTTATTATCATAGAAAAAATGTCTCTAGAACATTCTAATGTCACCATTGCTGCAACACCAATCAATTTTGTAATCGTAGACAGAAGGAAGAATAAATTGGTATTTTACTCAACATCTGGTGAAGAACTTTTTGAAAAATTCTTTCCATTCTATGGCTACCCTCATCACATCTATTCTGATAATATTTATTTTTATGTCTTTTTCAAGAGACTGTCTATTGTGATATGTTATGATATATATGGAAACATTAAATGGCAGTGGAAACTACCTTTCCCTGTTCACCCTCACATTGCTGTTTTCCAAGGAACTGTTTATCTACCGGACACTCAACTCAACAGGGTCCTTCTTTATAAGTATCATGATTGGCCTGGCTGTTGTTTACACACAAAAAATCCTTATATCAGAAATCTAAATATACAACTCAGAGAAGAGGAAAATGACAAAGTTGTCATTGCCGAAATATGTCAGCTGGCAAATGGACAGTTGGTGGTGTCCGACATCAACCATGATTGCTTGTTATACATTTCTAATGAAGGAGACATTGTGTCCAGATTATCTCTGCCGTCTACAGCTACAGATATATGTCGATGGGATTCTCATCAAATAGGTGTCACATTACCCCTACAGAAACAATTAAGGGTCATTGGAAACCTATCAAAGACAGTTAGAAGTGTATCATTAAGGCAGCCTTATGTACGGGTGTGTAAGATGGGTGAAGGTGAAATTGTTTGTTATTGTGATAAATCATCACATTTAGATATTCTAGTCATTAAAAACTATAATCAAGTTGAAATAATTCACAGAATTAATATCCCTTTTTTTGTGAAATCATTATCAATAGAAAATGAAACACTAAAGCTATTAATTATTACTAGTAGAAAAGCTTTTCAGTATAACACAAGTATCGATGGTGGTGGTCATGGCAGTAATACTAGTTGTGGTAGAAGTATTAGTATGAAGATGGTCCCCAGTGTTTTAATGTCCCAAGTGAAACGTCCCCTCAATCTCTATGGAGGATCTATTGATAAAATATCTGTTTATCTGATAGACAACAGCCGTATGTTCGCTATAAACGATCATAATTTGGTGGTTAATGATCTCGTTACAAATAATCAGCTTAATATTTATATCGACCTTGTTGATGTATTTTCCAGAAACATTTGTGCCAGTGAAATGTTGTCTTCTATGTCATATCTACAGGATCTGACAGTTTCTGATAAGGTTAGAAATATTCATATCCCTCAATGTTTGGAAGAGGACGGGTTTCCGAACACTAAATGTTGGGCTCTTATTGAAAATAACCTGATTGTGGAATATGACTCAAATACTTTAAACATTAGGTTATTCACATTTGATGGCCAACTTCAGGATTCTATCAAATTTAATGTTGGTCACTTTATCAATATATGTCGATGGCAGTCAAACACATTGGTTATTACTGCTCGAAGTTCTGGTGATAATAATAAATATAAAATTTTAACATTAAAATTGGAATTTCCGATGTCATTTGTGATTTACCAGACAGAAAATAAATATGAATGCATTGCTTCTTTATCAAATAATCAATTGGTGTGCAGTAGAAGGGATGATGAATGCAGTTTCTATGTCATTGATATTGACGAAATACATTCGACCGTGAATGAAATAAAAAAAATAGATATACCTGAAACTTTATTATTAAGAAAATGGCAATATGATGATAGAAATTATATTAAGAACATTTTTGATATTACAGTTACTGCTCGTGATATCATCATTACCTGCAATGAAAGATTCCTCATTTTCTTCAATAGTGATGGTCAATATTTACTTTCAAGTAGACACTATATGAAGTATTTTCGTTTTAGCAACAGGATGATGACAACCGATGACAATTATTTGCTTATTAATGGTTGGTGGGATAAATATCCTGATCTTTCGGAATATGAAAGCATTGTGTGTTTGACACAGACAGGAGAATACAACAAAATATTTTTAAATGAAAGAATAGAGAAAGATGGAGTACATTTCTGTAGCATAAACTGTAAAGGACCAAGGTTTGTTGGACGCCGCATGTACAGAAATGAATTATATGTTGAAGGTTTGTATAAGCTTAATCGGGAAAGATACACTGTTTGTCGTTTACAAACAGACAAGTGTCCTGTTCAAGTAAAAGATATTGATATCTCTGATGAAGGAAAGACAGTTGTGTGTGAAAAAGCCAATAATGGAAATGTTAAAATATTTGATGAAGACGGGGAGCTGCTATGTCACAGAAATGTGGCAAGTTTAGTTGGTGGTGTGTGTTTTACGGGGGAAAGAAACATAATGGCCACAGTTCCCAAAAGAAAAGAAATATTTCAACTGAATGGAAAAGATTTGAAGAAATATAAAGTTTGGAAAAGTCGAGTGCCTTATGGTATAATTTGGAGAATAGTGGGAAATATTTACTGTTGTGTATATATTAACTTGACTGAATTTCATTGCATAAAGATTGATGGGGACCAACTGAACATTTTGGAATCTATGTCGCTATTCAATCTTGATTCTGGTATTCATTTCCCGTCTATGACATCTGAAATGAACAAAAGAATATTCAGTAATGAATTAATTACTAAATTGAAATGCAGTGGAGAAGGAGATGGAGGAAGAAGAAGAGGTAAATCAGGTGAAATAATTGGTAAAGGTACATTAAAGGTGAGATGTGGTAATTACATCGCAGAAAGCGTGTCTGGAATTGATGAGATATTAGTGAGGAGACTGCCACATAGAACAGCAGTGGCCTTTCTTTCCATTCCAACATTCGATGAACCTGTTAATTTTGACTATTGGGACATTAAAGACCGGAACAGTAAATTAATTAAGTTAGATGACAATGTCAGTGCGTTGATGTTTAGAGAAAGTGTCACATTAATCAGCACAACTACAGGTGACATACTTCAACATAAACGAATACCACAACAACCACAACAACAACCACCACTGGACATATGTCGATGGACAGATGAATGTTTCATAGTCGTCTTTGCTAAAGAAATGATGGTCTTCAACAGAGATCTCTGTTGTTTAAAAACCATAAAAACTGAGAAATACTACAACAGGATTTATAAATACAACGACAATCAACTTGTGTGTGGTGGTCATTATATTAGAGATATAAGTCCACATGAGAGAAACAAGAAATACGAAAAAAAATACTATTTCTGGAAACCTTCCATCAGGCTCCTCGACCCCACTTACTTTGACTGCTATTATGTCGATGTAATTGATATCAATGATGGGACATGTAAATATGAAGTGTGTCAGGGGAAGACGGCGATAGATGAAAACTTAGATGGAGATGTGGTAGTATTTGATGTAGCAGTCACGTGTTATGGTGATGTTGTTGTTACGACTTGGGAAACTGAGGAGGAACAGTGGGGGAGATATAATGGCTATTTTGTCTGTTGGTACAGGGAACAGTTGCTGGTGAGGAGGATACAACTACAACCACCAGTTGATATAGATACTTATCATATTTTCAGACCTTGTCTCACCGTAATAGGTGAATATGTTTATATAACAGACATAAAAAACAATATTTACCAAATACCTGAACAAATTGAACTGGAGAAATCTGAAGACATTGAAAAGTATTTACTCCTCAGAAATGTTGATAATGAAGTCTACCATGTTCTTGGTTTTGATATTTCAGATACTTCTTTCATGACTTTTGGAATTATTCCAGGACGTCAATCATTGGCTTTTTTTCATTATGAAAAATAAATATCTTGATAAATAGCAAACTCTGTTGGTGTTGTTACTGGGTTCTCCTGGAAATCGAACTTGTATTACTTGCATTGCATTCTAAACACTACTGATTATTGTTGTAGCTATTTTCAACACTCACTTTCTCTCTCTCTCTCTCTCTCTCTCTCTCTCTCTATAT
>NC_069009.1:11503877-11508877 GCF_001194135.2 Octopus bimaculoides
ATATATATATATATATATATATATATATATATACTCTCTC
Organism: Octopus bimaculoides; assembly: GCF_001194135.2. NCBI lineage: Eukaryota > Metazoa > Mollusca > Cephalopoda > Octopoda > Octopodidae > Octopus > Octopus bimaculoides. The sequence continues at coordinate 11,503,918 of NC_069009.1, forward strand.
TTTTTACTCTTTTACTTGTTTCAGTCATTTGACTGTGGCCATGCTGGAGCACCGCCTTTAATCGAGCAAATCGACCCCAGGACTTATTCTTTGTAAGTCTAGTACTTATTCTATTGGTCCCTTTTGCCGAACCGCTAAGTTACGGGGACGTAAACACAATAGCATCGGTTGTCAAGCGATGTTGTGGAGACAAACACAGACACACAAACATATACACACACAAACATACATATATATATATATACATATATACGACAGGCTTCTTTCAGTTTCCGTCTACCAAATTCACTCACAAGGCTTTGGTCGGCTCAAGGCTATAGTAGAAGACACTTACCCAAGGTGCCACGCAGTGGGAATGAACCCGGAACCATGTGGTTGGTAAGCAAACTACTTACCACACAGCTACTCCTGCGCCTATATATATACATATATGCACATATATGACAGAAGTAGATAGACAACCCATAAAACGTCGTTTTATATTTATTACTTTAACTTGAAATGGCTTATATATCTTATCAGTTGACATTTTATGTTTCAGGTTCTATATGTGACTATTTAATCATACCATGTGCAAAAGAAGCCTCGGAGCAGTCTGAATTTCAAAGGGGCCGTATTGTGGGTCATTCTGAAGGTGAACATAACGTAAGATCGCAGAAAACCTTGGGGTCCCGCTTCCTACAGTTAATGGAAGGATTGTGCCACTCACCAGACAGGAGAAGGAGTCCACATCAGATCAACCAGGGCCTTCTGACAGGACCCTTCTCTTTGTGAAGAGATGTGTGGAAGATATTCCTCGCTGTAAGGTCTCAGAATATGTTGATATCAGTCCCAGGACAGCTGTCAGATATCTCCATAAACTTGGTTACTATGGCTGAACAGCAAGAAGGAAGCCACTTTTTCGACCAGAGAACATCAGATGGTGTAGAAGCCACTAGCATTTTGGGACGCTGTCATATTCTCTGATGAGTGCAGATTTGCTACGTTTCCTGACAGTGTTCGAGTGTGGGTCTGGAAACTCTGTGATCAAGTATTTGATGTGAAAAGATTGCAACCAACAATGAAACATGGCAGCTATTCGTTACAAAACGAATTCGTTACAAAACCGCTTTCTTTTTACTATCGTTTGTTTTTCACGTTATCTTTTTTTTACTGCTGTCCTCTCCATCTTTTGTTTTTCTCTTTCATTCATATCCTCCTTACCTGCTCCTCCTCTCTCTCTTTCCTACCTTCTCCTTCTTCTCTCTTCTTTCCTTCCTCTTTACATCTTTTTCCTGGTTCTCTCTCTCTCTCTTTGTCTCTCTCTACATCTACCTCTCTCCTTCCCTGTTTCATACATCTCACTTTTTCTCTCCTCTCCCACCCTTTCATATCTTCCTCCTTTTCTCACTTCTCCTTCCCTTTCTTTGTCTCATACTACATCTACGTCTCCCCTCTCATCTTACCCCCTCATTTTCCCTCCTCTTTCCACTCCGTCTCTCCCTTTCCCACACATCCTTCATTCTCTCCTCTCTCTCTCTCTTTCTTTTCCTCTCCTCTCCCTTCTTCTGTCTCGCTATCGCTCCATACCCACCTTCTCTTTATTCATATCACCCTCTATCCTTCCCTCTCTCTCTGTCTTTCTTCCGCTCTACCTCCCTCTGTCTCTCACTTCCTCACTATCCTCCCGTCTGGGCTTAGAAAACGAAGATGGCGCCAAAGTGAGAGAGCAAAGAATTGAATCTTCTGTTGCGAGCATGGGTAATTGCTAGCGGCGATCCGCCAAACAGCACCATCACTGCTGCACTGAAGAACAATGGCTTCTATAAGACCAGTGAACAGATAGAGCGGAAGAGAAATGAATTCACCCGATCTTATGCCCTTATTAGATCACACATTGACACTCTTGATGTCATCATGGAAAACTACTGTGGCAAAGCTGATAAGAATAGGGAAAACGATGCACAAGCTAGAAGTCTCTTTGACCCAGTAGTGCCTCCAAAGAATAGATCTCCCACCCCTGTGAACAACCAGGCTGATAAGGATATGGAAGCTATGGTAGAAACAATCAGAAGACCCTCTGTGTCAGTGGTCCTACAAAGGAATGGGGTCCTCACCCCGTTGGACAACCAGAAGAATGAAAGCGCTACCACCAGAAAAGGAAGGAAAGAACAGGAGCACGAAACATAAAGAAGGGGAGAAAAAGGAAAAGAAAAAATTAAATAACTGAAACCGAAACCCCAAACCACCAAACAAAAACAAATATGGTGACTCCAATAGAATCCGAAACCATAGAGGAGAGAAGAAATTTGGAGTGAACTCAAGGACCTGCAAGGCAAATGTTGGCACAGGGAAGACGGTATAAACTATCGGTTTATTCACCCGAGATCCCACCAAAACTACAGGAGCCTTAAAGAGAATAACTTCCCTGACGAAAGCACCGATCGCCTCCAAAGAAAAATTATACAAATGCAGTGCGCTCTTCAGAGGCTATGCGCAAGCCAACCGTTGATCAAGGGTCATTTTTGTGCATGGCACATAAGATTGTGCAACAGCGGACCTGGCTACATTAAGCTCAAACAAAGAACCTTGCCCACCACTGTGCAAGACCACCACAATCAACAGATACGGGATGGCCTCTCTTAACACCTGCACAGTCGTCACGCCAATATTTTTATTAAATATTGGGGCCTGTTGTATCACAACAACAAAAGCAGAATTTTTCTCCTGAGAGACCTTGCTGCATGCAATCAAGCCCTATGCATAGCACTCGTGGAAACTCACCTCAGCCCTGATATAGAGGATGCAGAAGTACACGTACCAAAATATGTCATACTGCGAACAGACAGAAGGGAAAGGAGCCATGGTGGAGTTGCTGCATACATCCGTGAAGACCTCACACCCAAGGTTTTACTGTGATACTCAAATCCAGTATGACACACACTAATTGTATACATAAGACAATACGATATAGTCGTATGCAAACCACATAGGCAAGTTTATATTAATCCTCATGATACTGTAACACCATGCGAGCGTATTTCTGATGATTGATTTCAACTCCCCCAGTGTCAAATGGCCTGAAAGCCTCATGTTCTCAGGCATGACTTGTTGCAAACAAACACAGGTGGAGTCCTTGCTCAACCTCATCAATGCCCTATTCATGCATGTTGTACTCAGACCACCTAGGGCGAATAACATTTTGGATCTCTGCTTCACAAACAATATGAACATCGTTCATGATGTGAAAATGACGCCAACATTAGTTTCGAATCACAAAATAATAGAGCTGTCTATATATGGGGCAAAAGTAGCCAGAGATATACAGCCTAAAAGAAACATCCAAAATCTCTCTGTTCTGTACTTCCACAAAGCAGACTAGAAATCTATCCAAAACTAGATCCTCAGACAGGACTGGCCGAAATGTCTCTCCACACCAGACATTTGCATGAAACTGGAATATTTCATGTCTGTTATGCAAGCCATATGCCAGAAAGATGTCCCAGAGTACAAGGCTAAAATAAAAACGAACAAGATTCCAAGGGAGAGGAAGATCCTCATGAGACGACGGACAAAGGTTGCAAAACGCTTCAACCAACATTCCAAAAGTAGCGAAAGGTCCTGCCTAAGAACAACACTGATGGAGATTGAAAAAAGCCTGCAACAACCCTATGTGAGGGAGAGAGTGGACAAAGAAGCCTGGTTATAAAAATATTAAATAAAAACCAAAGGCCTTCTTTCATTATGCCAAAGAAATAGCCTCAGTGTGCTGCAAAATACGACTCCTCTTCCAGAAGGATGGCTCCCTCACAGACAGTCCAACCAGGATCAGTGAAGAACTGAATGGCCAGTTCAAAAGTACCTTTACCCCGCTGGAACACAGACAAGTGAACGAACCGATGGCTTTCTTTGCCGCCTCACCTCTAACCGAGGCAGTTACGCCTCTTCAGATTCTCTTCCAGAGTTTTCTTGCAAATGGCAGGCTGCCAAGCGAACTGAAAGAAGGAATAATATGCTTAATCCATTAAGGGGTAAGCAGAGAAGATGCCAAAGCTATTGGCCTATCTCTCTGACTACACACATCAACAAAGTCGTGGAACGGATAGTCAGAGGGAAACTAATCGCATTCCTTGAAGAAAACAACTTTCTGGGTGATACCCGACCAGGTAGGAGTTGCCTGCCAAGCTCTTACATCACTATGACTTGGTGTTAAGGCAGTTACTTAACAACTCAAATGTGGAGGTAATAAACCTTGACTTTGAAAAAGCTTTTCATAAAGCGGTATGATATGCTTCAAGCTACGTGATCTTGGCATAGCTGGAAAATTTGGAGTGTGGTTACATGACTTTCTGAAGATAGAGTTCAGGCAGTATTGGCCAATGGCACCACCTCAAACAAAACAAAAGTAGTGAGCAGTGTTCCATAGGGCGCTATCTTGGGACTACTGCTTTTCATAGTGGCCCTTTCAAATATGTCCTCAGCTGCCTGGATAGCTACGCAGACAATACGAAAGTCTTGCAGAAAATACAAAACTCCAGCGATGTTACACACCTGCAGCAGGAGTTGGACTCAATTTACAGATGGGCTGAGGAAAATAATATGCAATTTAATGCTGAAAAATTCCATGCCCTTTGCTACTAGTGTCCAAAACTGAATATAAAACTTACAGGGTGTAGTGGTCCACAGAGGATTACAATCTCAGAGCCTAAATCAATGAGGGACCAGGATCTCGATATGAGTGATACATACCTCTTTCCAAGTGCACATTATAAGGATGGCGACAAAGTGCAGACGACTGGATGGATGGATCCTGAGAACGTTCAAGACCAAAGAGAAGGAAACTATGATGGTCTTCTGGAGGACATTCCTCTTCAGCCGCCTGGACTACTGCTCCCAGCTATGGTCACCCAACAGTGTGAAATTAACAGCGGACCTTCAAGCAAACAAGCGAAACTTCACAAAGAAGATTGTGTCGTTGCAA
>NC_069009.1:11510178-11511768 GCF_001194135.2 Octopus bimaculoides
ATAGATAGATAGATAGATAGATAGATAGATAGAGAGATAAAAAGTGTTGGTGGCATACGAGTGGGTATGTACTTATAAAAAGAAGTCTAAAAACGCCACTATATAAGATAAATTTTAATTTTCTCAGAGATATTTGTAATAGTAGAAGCAGTTAATTGGTTGTAGGATTTGCACCATAGTATTAGACACAAACACACCCGACACCCCGACATACACGTCTCCAGGAACTCAGAACTACACGCATATATAGGAATTATCCACAACCCCTAATAGACAATACAATCCAACGATTACTTAAATTAAAGATAGAAGACCGGAGACAACCAAAACCAAACGAGTATGAAAAATTAAAAACCCTACCCTACATCTCTACACACAACCCACTTAACAACGAGGCCTTCAACACCATACTCCAAAGCACAGCTCTGCTCAAGCGAGACCCAAAGATGAACCAAATCATCCAAACGTACACCATCATAAAAAGTAAACGGCAGCCAAAATCCTTAAAGAAGATTCTAACACAGGCTAAACTGCACCCAATAACAACCACAAAACCAACAGTTAAAAAGTGTGGAAGACCCAACTGCGGGATCTGTATCATCTTAGTAGAAAGTTCGGAATACACATTAGAACAAGGCCATCATTTCACTATCAGAACAAACTTCACCTGTGCATCGGAAAACTTAATTTATGTGTTAACATGCGCAGGATGCAATAGGCAATACATAGGCCATACAAAAAGCAGCTTACGAAAAAGGATGGCAGTACATAAATCCCAAATTAGGAATCCTGAATACAGGAAAATACCTGTCAGCGGCCACATGGACAGATGTGCATCGAATAAAACTCCAAAGTTTACAGCTTTCCCGCTTTACCAATTCAATAACAATGCAACATTCACTCAACGTCATAACAAAGAGCTTCGTTTCATTAGAAAATTCGGACCAAGTTTAAACACCCTGGGCCAGGAACATTAAAACCGTATATTGGTTATCCAAAAAGGAAAAAAACAGAAAAAAGTATTCTACGACTCCAACCACCACCACCGCCACGATAACTACTACTACTCCAAGCAACGGTTCGTGCTACTACTACAACTACTACGACCAACAGTCTCTGCTACAGCTGTTATTACGGCCAACGTTCACTCCTACTACTACTACTACTACTACTGGTGCTGCTGCGCTGCTTCCTCTACTACTACAGCCAATTAACTACTGCTACTATTACAAATATCTCTGAGAAAATTAAAATTTATCTTATATAGTGGCATTTTCAAACTTCTTTTTTATAAATATACTAGCAGAAATGCCCGGCTTTGCCCGGGTTAAAGAGAATAATGAAATCTAAAAACGCCGTCAAGACTACGCAACCCTCAACTGTTAGTAGCTATGATACCATATTTCTACATTAATAACTCTCCAATCCATGCCAGCATGGAACATAGACATTAAGTGGAATGCCAGTCTCTCATCTAGGAAGGCCTTGAAATCAATGTTACCAACTGGGGACTATGTGTGTCGCAGTGATAATAAAAAGACTCAAAGGAGGTCTGCAACGAAATAATTTTACTCAACACTTTGCAAGTGA
>NC_069009.1:11518530-11519026 GCF_001194135.2 Octopus bimaculoides
CAGGCACCTTGGGCAAGTGTCTTCTACTATAGCCTCGGGCCGACCAAAGCCTTGTGAGTGGATTTGGTAGACGGAAACTGAAAGAAATCCGTCGTATATATGTGTGTGTGTGTTTGTTCCCCCACCATCGCTTGACAACCGATGCTGGTGTGTTTACGCCCCCGTAACTTAGCGATTCGGCAAAAAGAAACAGATAGAATAATTACTAGGCTTAATAAGTCCTGCGGTCGATTTTATCGACTGAAGACGGTGCTCCAGCATGGTCGCAGTCAAATGACTAAAACAAGTGAAAGAATAAAAGAAAACTCTTCATATTTGTTCAATATACATTGCATTAGAAGTATTACATGATTTTTGTTTCAATCCTGTGTCCGGACGTTGAGATTCACTGCTCGGGTTGTGTAGGGCTGACCGTGTGAATTTTCCGAGCCCCCTCCGTTTGTCAGCGCACATTTTTTCCTTCATATTTGTTCAATATACATTGCATTAGAAGTAT
>NC_069009.1:11519848-11522106 GCF_001194135.2 Octopus bimaculoides
CCTACCTCCTGCGAAAAGGAATTACCCTGCTATGTATAATCAAGGCAGCGCAAAAAGTTGTTTTGCACAAGCATTTGTATAGCCAATTAGACGGATGAAATTTACGTACACTTAATAATGTTACACAAAACAGCCTTAAGACTTTCCCTATTAATTTCGTCTTTTGAATTATGAACATATTTACATCATAAGGGTTTTTTCATTGTAAGGCTTTCTTTTTTAGTTGATTTTCACCTAGCAAGACTTATCGTAAATGGCGTAATAAGTCACACCCGGACAACGTCGGGTTATACTGCTAGTATATATATAAAGGTTGAATGAAGGGGTCATAATAATAGTGCTAGTGATAGTGGTTTCAACGAATGAAGGTGCGTATACGTATGTGACAATGGTGCGTGTAAGAGTGTATGTATGAATATGGGCGAGTGACTGACGTATGTGCGTGTGTAACGTGTGTGTGTGTGTGTGTGTGTGTGTGTGTGTGTGTGTGTGTGTGTGTGTGTGTCTGTTACCAAACTGTGGACATGTGTATGGTATATGTGGCGAAAGTTATCTTTGTCTATGTATGTTGCCTGTATTAATGCATGTGTATGTATATATTGTCTGTGTTCAGGTATTATGTGAGTGTGGGAGTGTGCTTGATGGCGTGTGGTGTGTGTACTGAGTTATACAATTTGTGTGGCTGCTCACATAGTAGTATGTGTGGTTGCGCTATTGAAGATTGTTTGTGGGTGTGCGGAAGATGGTGTGTAGTATGGGTGCTGAGAAGTGATCAATGCTAGTGTGTGTGGAGTGGTGTGGGGTTGGTATCAAACTAAGAGAGGAGATGAGGTTCGTGTCAGATGAAGAGAAGTGGTGAGTTGAGCCCATGTAGTGCAACGGAGAGAAGAGAGAAGATTAATTCCTGTTCATGGTAAAGGCAGGAGACTGGATGACCCATGTGCAATGACATTCTGAACACAGGCAAATGTTGTAGCAAATGACCGGTAGTTTGGAAATGGCATGAAACCGGAGTGTCATGGCCGATTCTGATGTCTCGGAGGTACTCCATGAACCGGCCAGCCAAACGTTGTCCTATTTGAACGATGTACAGGAAAGGACAGAAAGAGCTGTGGATGCAGTAAATGACGTTACGAGAAGTGCAGATAAAGGAGTCGGTGATGCGATGGGTACCTGTGAGGATGGTGGGGGTGTTGGAGAGGTAGGGGCAGGTGTGACAGCGTGGGCAAGAGCAGGGAAAGGAACCAGGCTGGGAGGTGGGGTTAGGGAAGAAACCGTGGACAAGGAAGTCAGGCAGGTTATGGGCTCGTTTGAAGAAGAGAAGGGGTAAGTTATGGAAGATGTGCAAGGTGGAGGGGTTGGACTGGGGTCGCCGAAAGGCTCGGAGAATGGTGCACTGGAGTGGCTGGGTAGAGGGGTGGTAGGTGATAAGAAACAGGATTCGGAAAACAGCGGGGCGAGTGCGAGGAGAAAGGGCAGAGGCACGGTCCACAGATCGCACCCTGGCAAGGGCAGTGTGGATAGTAGTGAGTGTGTATCCACCTAGGATAAAGTGATTAGCCATGAGTTGAGACTGAGTTTCAAAGTCACGGTTGTCACTGCAGAGCCTGCGCAGACGGAGGAATTAGAAGTAGGGGATGGAGAGTAGGTAGGAGACGCAGTTAAGGTAGGAGTGTGAATCAGTGTGTTTTTTTAGTAGATGGAGGCAGTGAAGGCAGAATGGTGGATGCTGACAGAAATGTCGAGAAATTCGACGGAAGAGTTAGAGATAGTGCAGGAGAATTCGAGGGTAGGGTGGAACGATTGGACAAAAGAGAGGAAGAAGACTAAGTGTTTGCAGGATAGTGAGGTCACGCCCATAAAGTAATGGATATAACGACCATATATTTGTGAGAATATTTGGGTCTCACCGTAGTCAACGAATAGGTTCACATAATTGAGGGCTCATTCTCGCTCCCATTGCCACTCCCGAGCAAAAAAATCTGTTGGTAAAAATCTCCATCGAACAAGAAGCAGTTGAGAGAAAGAACAAGTTCGGCCAGACAAAGAAGTGTAGAGATGTCTCGTTGAGGGTCAGGTCGAAGGTCGAGAAAGTGTTTGAGCACAAGAAGACCTTCATTGTGTGGGACCAACATATATAGATGTTTGATATCGAGAGTGACCAGCAAGGAAGGAGAAGGGTTAAAGAGACAGAGAGCATGATTAGTGTCATAGATGTTGAATATATATATATATATATATATATATATATATATATA
>NC_069009.1:11522266-11524561 GCF_001194135.2 Octopus bimaculoides
ATAGAATATGGAATATACAATATATAATATGATATACAATATACAATATAAAATAAAATAAAATAAAAATGGATGGCACCATGAAAGAAAGTATTGAATGTAGATGAAATATTGAGTGTTCAATATAAAGGATCAGTCTGTTAAAGTCTGTCATACCGGCCATGACGAAGGGAAATAGCCCTGAAACTCGGGTCGCCTTTATATATATATATTTATATTTATATATTTATATATTTGATCCTTTGATATTGCTGCACCTCTTATGTGTCCATAGCTTGCCCTGGGTACATCTTGTAGAGTTTCTACCTACACCTTTTCTACAGATCGAGCAGGGCCATCTACCTAAAAGGGTCTGTGTTTTGTCTCCCTTCCTACTTATTAGGACTTTGATTTTAGCTAGGTTGACTCTAAGGCCCTTCGATTCTAGTCCCTGCTTCCACACCTGAAACTTCTCCTCTAGTTCTGATAGTGACTCAACAATTAGTGCAAGGTCATCAGCATAGAGGAGCTCCCAGGGGCATCCTGTCTTGAACTCCTCTGTTATCGCCTGGAGGACTATGATGAATAGGAGTCCTTATGCCATCCTTAAACCTTTTTTTAGGTTTATGCCGATAACGTTTCCCCTCTGCCAGCTCACCATAAAACAGCTGTTTCGGCATGCGTTCATCTGCCATTCGAACAATATGGCCACACCATCTCAATTGGTTCCTCAAAATCATGGCTTTAATTGAGGGGATGCCTGCAGATGCAAAGATATCTGTGTTTGGAGTAAAAGAATTCCATTTAATTCTTAAAATATGACGAAGGCATTTTTGGTGGAATTCTTCTAACATTTTAAAATGCCTTTCATAACAGGTCCAAGTTTCACAGGCTTTCTTAGGCGATTGTACATGGGCGATTTGTACCGAAAAGTCCACCGCTTTCAAAATCAACTCCATGACTAAGATAAACCACGTGACAGATATTGTACAGCCAGCAGCAATACCAGTCTCCAATCGGTGCCAATCTGTTGTAAAATTTCCAGCTGTAAACCTCATTTCGAAACTGTCATAGTACATCCTCATTATTTTGATCACTTTTTCTGGAATGTGGAAGTGGTCCATGGCTCTTATCAGTAATTCGTGTGGCACTGATCCATATGCATTAGCTAGATCAAGCCATACCACGTTCAAACTACTCTTTTTCTGCTTGGCATCCTGGATCGCTTTCCAAATCGAAAAACAATGTTCAACGCATCCAGGGATCCCGGGGATTCCAGCCTTTTGAACAGACTCATCAACATACCCGTTATTTTGTAAATATGTTACTGTTCTCCTGGAAAGAATTCCCATAAAGATCTTGCATTCCACATTCAATAAGGATATCGGCCTAAACTGTTTTAAAGTCTTTGCATTGGCCTCTTTCGGCAGGTATATAACTTCTGCCTTACACCAGTCTTCTACTAGAGTCTCTTCGCGCCACAGTTGTCGGAGTAGGACAAAGAGCTTCTTTCGCAAACGATTGCAATATTTATAGACTTTATATGAGACACCATCACCTCCTGGGGCACTCTTTACTCTCGCTTTTTTTACGAAATCATTCACCTATCGTACACCCTGACTACCTCTATGACCTTATCCACCCATTTCTCAACAAGAAGTATGCCTACACTCTGTACTCCGTCATTGAGGTCCATATTATAAACTGTAGCCCATCTAGCCTTCTTAAATTTCATGTTTATATAACAGTTGATTATTGTACCATATATACATTTCTGTCTTTACTCAGGCGTGTATATATTATTATTCTACTATGTAGAGTGCATTGATTAAATATGTGTAATACTTACTGTAAATAGGTTACGGTGACCCAGCTACATTTGTTTTCTTTAACTAATGACCTAATAATTATTAATTATTTCAATCTCTGTGATGTTTGTATTTTCCATTTTTTCTTTTCTCTTTCCATAACTTTCAGCGGACGCTATGAAGTGGTGACTTTGATGCTGTCCCAGGTTAGTTAACAAATACATATTATATACACTCACTAGTATTTTATTGATCTCTTTAATATTAATATCACCAAGGTACCATTGAAGTAATGGCGTAATCACCTGTACCCTCAAACCCTTTATATGACAGGTCTTGGGTCTGTGGAGGAACAGTGTGTTGATCATGATGATGACAGTATTAGTGGTGATGAACCACCACCATTGACAATAGTTTCTTTAATTATTAGATGAAACAAGATCATTACGAAATTAACACAAATATATCAGATCTCATGTCTATATATATGCATGTATATATGCATATA
>NC_069009.1:11531328-11532794 GCF_001194135.2 Octopus bimaculoides
CTGTGTCCTTTATAACCTTCGAACAGGGGAGGTCAGCAGTGTCCCCCTGCTGGTTTGGCATCTGCAGACTAGTTTCAGGGTGTTGCCCCTTGTCAATGCAGAGCAGCCAAGCCCTAGCCAGGCGGCGCTGCTGACTATCTGCTCGAAGGTTATTTATCTAATTTCAGTGGAATCTATCCACTGGTTTTCAGAAATAGAGTTATTAATATTTCTAAGTCTCTCTAAAGGAGACTACGGCAGCGGTACTGGAAATTAATAGTTATCGCCAAGCCAACATGGCAGTCCCAAAATTAGGACGAAAGCTGCCGTGAATTAGCTCCAAGAAGCCATCGCCTCTAGCTAGCTATGTGACATACTACATGCCCTTTGCGTTTTTAGGCATGCTACTGATTAGATGGCAAATATTTTCTTAAGGACTCCATTGCCAAGGTTCATGCAGTAATCTCAAAAGAGCTGGCTTTGGGGATGTTTTCTTATTCTGTCCATTGTGCCGTAAAGATGTTCAATAGGATTCATATCTGGTGACTGGCTTGGCGATGGAATCTTTTTAATGCCATTTTCTTATAACTAATCTTGGGTCTTTTTAGTTGTGTGACAACGACCCCATCTTCCATCAATAAAGAGTCTTCTTTAATCATTTCACCATTGGAGAAGATCGGACGGTGTCCTTTCTGCAATATGGACGCATATTTAACTGTTTATGTTTCCTTCACACGCCACCAGCTATGATTAACCATTGCTCCAAATTACTCCTAGATCATCAGAGAGTTGCTGCCATGTTTCATTGTTGGCAGCAATCTTTTCATATCAAATTCTTGATCACAGAGTCTCCAGACCCACACTCGACCACTGTCAGTAACTATAACAATTCATCAGAGAATATGGCAGTGTCCCAAATGACTAGAGGCCTTTCCACCATCTCACCGGCCCAATCATTTCCCCATTTTATATTGTCTGGTCAAAGAAGTGGCTTCTTTCTTGTGGCTTCTTTCTTGTGGCTTCTTTCTTGTTGCTCTGCCATAGTAACCAAGTGTGTGCAGACACCTAACAGCTGTTCTGGAACTGGCATTAACTTGTTCTGCTATGTCAGAGGCTTTGTAACAAGGATTATCCTCCATACTTCTCTTAACAAAGTGAAGGATCCTGAGTGAGGTAATGTAGAATCCTTCCCCTCTCTGGTGAACTGTACAATCACCCTATTAACTGCAGATAGCAGGATTCCAAGGTTTCCTGTAGTTTTACACTAAGTCCACCTTCAGATTGACACACAATATGACCTTCTTGAAATTCGGACAGTTCCAAGGTTTTTGTATGCAGCATGATTAAACAGTCACCTATAGAACCTGAAACAAAAATGGGAATTCATAAAAAATATAAACATTTGCAAGTTAAAACAATCATAAAACAATGTTTTATGGTATGTCGTCTATTTAACTTCTGTCATGTATATATATATATATATATAT
>NC_069009.1:11533592-11543151 GCF_001194135.2 Octopus bimaculoides
TATATATATATATATTCATTTATTTAAAAGTAAATATTTGGACTTTGGTTATATGGTTAGTGGTATAAGCATTTCACTGTTTAAGTTACCTGTTGTCATCCACAGTTGTGATAAAAGTGTCACTGTGTCTACCTCAGGAATTCTGTACTACAATGAACCACAAAAGAAATGCGATTTTTTCAAATGTCATTTTTATATAGTAAATTCTGAAACTTTATTTCAGAGATGTAAATGTAAATATTCCAATGACGGCGACCCAAATTGCAGGTAATCTTTCAATTTTCCCTGAAATGAGATGCCAAAATGCAGCTGTATTGAATGCTGTGGGTAGCAGTCATGGAAGCCGAAATGCACATGCATCTCATGAAGGTTATGGGTATAAAAAATCAACTTGAACCACGTTCCTGGCATTCGTAATTTGGACGCATTAGGTATGACCCAATTGTCAGCAATTCAGAGATAACAAGCTAACGGCTGATTGCAAGTAGGGCAGCTTGCCTTGGTTGTTGCGAAAGCTTACAATGTCCATGTCAGCACCATCTATTACCTGCAACAGCAAGACACCAACAGCACTGCAGACCATGCCTGCAGAGTACACGCCCGGGTGACCACGCCTAGGCAGGACGGCTTCGTCCACTTGCAACACCTCTATGATCGCTTCAGGCTGGCCAGCATGACAACTCATGTCACCATTGGCCCTGGACAGCGATCCACCAGCTACGACACAGTACGTCAACTGGCTGCCAACAAGCTGCGTTGCCGTCATCCTGCTGACGGGCTTGTTTTCACTGCCTGCCACCACCAGGCATGACTACAGTGGGCTACACAGCACCAACACCGTTGGCATCAACGATAGAGGTCGATGGTCTTCTCTAACGAAAGCCAGTACTGCATTTCGACCTCGGATGGCAGAGTGAGGGTGTGGCGTAGGAGGAATGAACGCTACAGAGATACATGTGTCATGGAGAGAGACACATGTGGTGGCCAAAGCATCATGGTTTGGGGTGCTATAGGCCTGAATCAAAGAACTGGGCCCCGTGTGTTCCAAAATGGTGGCGCAGGCAGAGAGAATGGCATCACAGCTTAGTGCTATGTTGACGAGACCCTAACACCTCACATCATGCGCTTCTTCACGCGTCGTCAGAGCCATGTGTTCCGGCAGGACAATGCTCCCTCCCACATGGCCAGGGTCACCATGGACTTCCTGCATCAACACAACATACATCAGAACATTGTTGTGGCCGGCTCTCAGTCCGGATTTGAACCCAATTGGACTCCTGTGAGACGAAATCCAGAGACGGCTGAACCAGGTGGTCCCAAGGATGACAACTCAAATGGAACTGGAGGCAGCTTTGCTCAGGTTGTGGGCACAAATGTCAATGGCTTTTGTGAACCACCTCATGCACTCCATGTACCGAGAGTGTATGTCCATTTTGAACACAGGGAGAGCATAGACGGTATTGAACATGTCACACTCTACAATCTCTTTGTGTTGTATCCGTCCACCTCCAGAACACATGGCAACCACCCATAGACAACCACCCAAGAAATTGACTGTACCATATTTATCAAAATTTATCTGTGACATAATGAAATTAAAACATATTTCACAGTCACACACGTCTCGCATTTCTTTTGCCATTCAGTATATTTGTTGAATTTACAACGAATGGGGGAAATACGAAATGGAGTTTCGACCCATCTTGCATCGGTCCTTGCAGGCGGGATACTGTACAACTGGTTGTGCTACATCTCATCGGGTGTCTTGTTGTAAAGAGGCTGCCTCATTAAATATACTCTGTTTCGGTTGGCATGTTGTTGCTGCCGGATTGTTGGCTATAATGCTATAATCCCAAAACCTCCAGGCGACAACAACATGCCAAGCAAAACTGAGCATAAAACAAGACACTTAATGAGTGGCATCTGCACAACTAATTATCTAGTATCCCACCTACAAAGGATCCATGCGAGATGGGTCGAAACGACTGTTGTGGATGAATAAAGGTTCTTGTGAACTTTATTTTCCATATTTATATATGCAACACTAATGTATATATATGTATATGTGTATATACATTAATTTCATGTATTTGGACACTAACTGCCTGAGGGGTTTTATGAACCCCCAATTAATATAACAACATCTAAAGTATACATTTGACATAATTCTTCTTCACTAGATTTGGCCTGATAATCATGTGTTCACGCTAGTTTAACTCCCATAAAATTTACTATAGTGAGGGATAAATGTAGATTAGGCTGAAACAACCTGTTTATGATTTCTTAACAGATTTATCATGCCTCTACAACATGCACATGGCAAAATATTGAGGGACCTTATGGAATTTTGATTTCACTGACAAACATCAAATGTGCATGATCAGTTTGATCACGTACCGAGAAGACAGTAATAACACATTGATATCCACCCTAAATTTCATGTAAATTTTCATTTTCTATTTTATCTCCACAAAGGATTCAGTAGAGTCAGATATGAACAACCAAGCAAAAATGACACCATTCCTTCAAGCCGTCTCTTTTGGTCATCTCGGAATTATGCAAAAGTTAATGGCTCGGGGTGGTAACACAAATGCTGCTGATGGTGAAGGCAACAATTGTTTGCACTTTGCAGCAAAAAAAGATCCGTTTCATTCCGAGGGTGTACCCATGGATATTTTATATGAGGTAAGTTTTAAAATTATTTCTGAATATATGTATACATATACATATGTTTGTGTGTGTGTGTGTGTGTGTGTAAATGTATGTATGGTGGTGCAATGGCCCAGTGGTTAGGGCAGCGGACTCGCGGTCATAGGATCGCGGTTTCGATTCCCGGACCAGGCGTTGTGAGTGTTTATTGAGCGAAAACACCTAAAGCTCCATGAGGCAGGGGGTGGTGGTGAACCCTGC
This sequence comes from Octopus bimaculoides, assembly GCF_001194135.2. Taxonomy (NCBI): domain Eukaryota; kingdom Metazoa; phylum Mollusca; class Cephalopoda; order Octopoda; family Octopodidae; genus Octopus; species Octopus bimaculoides. The sequence goes on from NC_069009.1 coordinate 11,536,503, forward strand.
TGTACTCTTCCACCACAACTTTCTCTCACTCTTACTTCCTGTTTTTCTGTTGTGCCTGTAATTCAAAGGGGCCAGCCTTGTCACACTCTGTGTCATGCTGAATGTCCCCGAGAACTATGTTAAGGGTGCACGTGTCTGTGGAGTGCTCAGCCACTTGCACGTTAATTTCACGAGCAGGCTGTTCCATTGATCGGATCAACTGGAACCCTCGACGTCGTAAGCGGCGGAGTGCCAACAACAACAAAATGTACGTATGAGTTTGTGTGTGTGTATGTGTACGTGTGTGTGTGTATGTGTACGTGTGTATGTGTACGTGTGTGTGTGTGAGAGAGAGAGAGAGAGAATGAAAGAAAGAAAGAGACAGGCATTGCTTGTCATGTATCTATTCACATCTATCAACCCCATCTTCCATTACTATTTCGTGATCCAGTCTACCCTTATATTATGTAACAAACTATGCTCCATCTCTTTTTACCCTCAAAGATATGGCCTCATCACGGTATAGAAGGTGACCCATCTCGGATGTTGGTCGTATAAACACAGCCATCACAATGTGATGGAGAAGTGACCTATTCAAGAGAAGAGATATTATTCCCAATTAACAATGATGCAGTATAGAGGTGAGATCTGTGTGACATGATAGACGGTAACAGTTATAGTGCTGGTGCCATGGTAAATACATCCAGTCCGTTCAATGAAGAATTCTGATGGAAACAGCTCTCTATCATACTTCTTGTACATGACATGTATCCACTGACTTCTTGTTGACATGTCATAACAATGTTCAATGTTAGGATATGAGAGAATGCATACAATGAAGCAAGGTCCTTAGTGAATTTTCCTGTGTTTAAGTTTTTTATTTAGAGTTAGGAACAGACACACACACACACACACACACACACACACACACACACACTCACACACACACACACTCACACGCGCGCGCGCGCACACACACATATATATATACGCACACTCACTCACTCACTCACAGACTCAAAATCACGCACAGACACACACACACTCAGAAACACATACACACTCAGAAACACATACACACAATTAATGATTTTAAGTTTGTGTATACACCTTCTAGTATGCTGCTCAAATCCCGTTCTCTGTATTTGGCTATCTGATGTTACCAACAGTATGAATTCAAATTCCACTGGATTTACTTCGTGTCCATAACGTCTATAAATAATGACAGAAAATGGAATTCACTCGACTCAATACAATCATTTCGACCCATCATGCACTGGTGGGGACATGGGCGCATGTGTGTCTTTGTGGGCGTACATCTCCACATGTTTGTTAGTGTGTGTGTGTATTTACATGGATATCTTTGTAGTTGTGGAGACAGAGGCTTGTGGACATGAGAGCCCTTCTGTGAGTGTGTATGTATGGGGATGCACCTTGTGTTGGAGAATATATGCTTTTGTATTTATGTGGCCGTGCACGTGTGCGTCTATGTGTGTGTGTGTGTGTGTGCAATGCGTGTGTCTGCATGCATGTGTTTGTATATACATACACACACAAGAGAATCTGTATTTGTGGATGTATGAATTGGTAGATGTGTAGTCATAAATCAACCAAGAAGAGGTAAGTATTGGGTCATCCCATAAATAATGCAGTTTCTTTATACTTCTTTATTTTTCAAAATTAAGATAAACAAAGTTCTTTTTTTAATCTAAAATATACTCTCCTTCATTTTCGACAATGCCCTTCCATCTATCTGGTAGACTTGCAGAGCATTCTTCCAAAATTCATTTGATTGTGACAAAAAATACTCCTCCAGTACTGTTCTGACCTCGTCTACAGAGTTCATATTTTTCCCCGTCCAAATGGTTTTGATGACCGCGGAATAAATGATAATCAGATGGGGCAATGTCCGGCGAATATAGTGGATGGGACATCGTTTCTCATTCAAAATTCTCCAACTTTTGCAATGTCATCCTGAATGAGGTGAAGTCCAACAATTTTCAGTGATTTTCCTTGACTCTTGTTAATTGACATTGCAAAACTAACATTTACTGGAAATTGTGAATTCTCTTGAATTCAAAGGATATGTCTGCTGGAATTCGTGGAATTCTTGAAATAAACACATTTTCTCCCTTTCCTTGTCCAGTGAGGATTGTTGTTTCCAAATGATGTGGATGTATTTGCCTGACAATCAGTCTTGTTCCATTGCACAACTTTGGAGGAGCCAAAGCATGATTGGAATTCCCTCCATAAATGTCAGTTTATGAGAAGGCACTCCAGGAGGATCTAAAGATTTAAGGAACTCAGCAGGATTATACATATCCTCATTGGGATCCATAGCAGTATCAATTGAGAGATCATGTTTTTCTTCAGCATTGATTGATTGCATAAGTTTCCAATTGATAGACTGGACAGTTTCATTCTTTGGTGCAAATGTGGCTTTTCAAAACGTTAATCATGATCTTGAAAATTATGTCCAATGTTTGGGTAAACCTTGGTAATCAACTCTTCTACAGTTTTGACCAAAAAAGAGGCAGTCATTTGCAAACATGATGTCTCCATTATTATCTTGTTGAATGCTTCCAATTCCCAGACCCAGTAGCTGAACTGCAAATCTTTCAGCACCCAAATCTATGAATAAACTGACTCCAATCCAACCAGAAGTTCGATCGGGCCAAAAGTCTGATCTGGTCGAAAGTCCAGTTTGGGCCAAAAGTTCAAGTTTTTCAATATTTCCTTCCGAATGCTTCAATTCACAAACTCTGTGGTACTTCGAAACCTTATGAACACGAAACCTCTCATTCTCACTTGGATCTAGTTTTAAATTTATCTTAATTGAAAATAGTTTTGAAATTCACAAAGTTTTTGTATTACTTTAAAATCACTTTGAATTAAAAACTTGTAAGTTGACAAATTTTTGGAATTCTTTTAAAATCTGTATTTTCAACAGTCAGCATGTAACAAATCTTTGTCCAGACCCAATTCCAATGTCAATGCTGGATGTTCAAGAAGGAAATGAAAGGCAGATTTTCAATCCTGGGATCATCCTGATTCCAAAAAGGTAGAATGTATCCATGTAGAGTAAATGTAGACTGAAATAAAGAGGTCCTGGGTGGACAGATAGACAGAATTCTGTGTTTATGATAATAAGTGTCAGCCGAGCATTTTCCAGTCACTTTCAGGGGTTGTAATGGACTGGAGGGAGTCAAAGTGATATGACTTACATTGTTTGTTCTCATGTTGTGTTATAGTTATATATATACAATACCCTTCCATAAATATTTCTTATGGTATGACCACTTGGCCGCCTTTATCTGGTCAATTGCATAGACATGTTCTTGTTGGTTTGTTCTTCCTATATTTGACTTGATGCTATGATTATTGTATATTGTTTTTTTGTTTTATTTATTGATTATATTGTGATATTTGTGATCGACAAATAAATATTTACTCATTAAGTATCAATAACTTTGGTGTTAACCAATAAGATTTGTCCTTCTCAATATATTGATAATATGTTTAAAAGATGGCTTAATAGTGAAAATAAAGTAAAAACAAATGGAAATGGGAAATGGACTCAAATAGAGATGATTTAGGAACTCAATATTTTGTAATCTTTTTAATTACTGGATAAACAAGCTATGAGTAGATTTAGATTAACTGTTCTTTAATTTGGGTCACCTCTTAAGCGTATTTGTGTAATATTGTTATCATTATATATTTCATCATTTGTAGTGCTGCAGAGAGCTGAACCTGGAAAAGGAAGAATGGCTCCCTGGCATAGTGGTTGCTAGATATCTAGCCAACCACGGAGCCGACCTTTACCATAAAAATGACAAGAATAACACACCATTAGACCTCGTTAAGGACCCAAATTTGAAACAAAAATTACAAACATTTTTACCACCACAGTAAGTATTTCCTGGCAATGACAAGATAAACCGGTACATTTTCTATTTTGTATATAATAATGTTTATGTTTGTTTAGTTTTAATTCTACCAATACATTATACTATCACTAGTGTTTTGATCAAAAGCCATACAATAAACAATATGCAGTTGTTAGGGGATCAAAAAAAGAACACTATTCTGATTACATTCACATGATCAGTTGTATTGACAGATGTACCTCACTGTCAAGCTACACCTACCTCTCTTTGTAACCAATAGGAAAATGGTAGAATTAAATAATGAAGTGAATGAATAAATTTTGAAATTGTTACTTAGAAGTAAGTGGAATTTATCTATCTACCAACATGTTTTTCTCTCTCTCTTCTATGTCTCAGTCAATCATTATTATGAAAGATTTCATAAGAAAGTAACCTACAAACATGCAAATACTGATCGGTTTTATTGACAGATGTACCTCACTGTCAACCTACACTTCCCTCTCTTTGTGACCAATAGGAAAATGTGGAACTAAATAATGAAGTGATCGAACATTGCCACATATCTTCACAGAAAATAAAACTGCCAGGAAACATAAATAATTCAAATAACGCATATACCATTACTAGGTATTTCTGTCGCCTTAGGCTCCCATATTTTATAAGGTTTAGCAATTTCTTTGCGATGCATCTCTCTATATTAGCTACTAATGAAGCAGACACATTTTCCCTTCAGTGATTATACTAAACATTCTTTGTCTGCTGAAATTCAGTTATTGTTTATAGATATTGATTTTTTGACTCTATAAATATCATTCTGTTTTATTCAATTTACAAGCATCGGTAGATTTTCTCTGCTCTTTTACAAATGATTGTTTATGTGAATGTTATAATAGTAATTCAGTGTATACAGTGCACAGCTGAACTTAGTGGAAAACAATTAGTCGAATAAAGAAAGACAGCAATCGAAGCTAGAAGCACATGGATGATACATAGAATAAAACACTCAAACAAGAAGGGAACAGTAAAAGAGCCATATAAAGGAAAGGGTACATAGATACATCAGGAGCAATGTTAAGGAATTTCAGGAAACATGGAAGATTTGACGAATGCAGTGTCCTGATAGCTAACAACTGATGTCTGTAGTTTATTCAATGCTTCAACATTGAACTAGGGGAAATATTCCTGAATGTCATGGGTGCTGCACTGCTTTTGTTTTAGTCTGCTGATGTTATAGATATTGCATTCAAGAAGATGACCAAAGGTGTTGTAGGAAGATGGTGGATATTCGTATGGGATTGAACCAAGTCAGCTGTTAGACATCAAAACTTAAACTTTATTGTGCTGTGCTGAAATCCAAAGAAACAATATATATGGCGACTGGTAGAGGGTATTTGCCTAGTTGTATGTCTTCAGACAGCTTCCAGTAGAGGAATATTCTAGACAGGATGGTGGGTTCCAGATTGGAGATGCAAATTGTAAGTGTGGATGTGTGATAGCCATATATAACTTTAAAGGAATAACTCAACAAAGTGACAGACAAAGCTTTTTCTGAGTGATGTTAAGACACATTTGATCTTCTTGATGATTTTAAGAATGTGTATCATCCTTCAAAGGTGTTTGTTGACATTAATGTTGAAGTCAGGTTCACCAGTAGATTTCTTAATTTGGGTATTTTGGAGGGAGTTGGTAAATTCTGGGTTCTCCTTCCATAATGTATAATGGTGCACCTGTCTAACACCAGCTTGAGTTAGAAATCCATTGCTGCATTATGTGCAGATCAGATTGAAGCAAAGGTCTATAGAGTATAGTAACATGCTTCAGGTTGGCATCTGTTTAATTAATACATGCCAGAAGCAACAGGGGACCAAAAACAGATCCCTACCAATCTTCAGATGTGATTCTGTAGGGTGTAGAATGGTATCTTATTACTATGTTTTAAATATCCCTTACATCAAATTTCTGAAATTTCCCTTTGCATGGCCAGATGTTTTTCGGTAGTGATGGCACAAGAATGTCACATGTGTCAGGCACTGAATGGACCAATTTGGTAGTTGGACCATTCCCCACAGTCCTTCAATCATAGAACCAATATGTACCTTTTATTGGTCTCGGATCATCATGAAGTTAGTGGTATAGATGGCTGATGGAAATATGACGTTTACTATCTTCAACACATTCATCATGAAAGTACATATATATATATATGGGAGAATTGACGAACAAAGCAACAACAGACGAGGACAGGTGGTGTGAACAACAAAAGGATGTATTAGTTTAACGCTTGCGAATAGAGAAAGTCTTTAACATTTCGAGCTACGCTCTTCAACAGAAAGTAATCAGGAGGAAAACAAGGAGAAAAAAAATTTTAATGTCGTGGTCAGCAATCTATCATGGCGACTACCGGACAGAAAGTTCGCACAGGAGAGCTAAGAAAAAGGGGGGATAACAAAATGGGAAAGAAGCGGTGAACCCAAATACGAGAAGCTGTGTGTGTGAGAGAATGCTGGTGGTCTTAACGTATGTATGTGTGTATGTAGATGTGAAAAAGTGGGGAAGGGAGAAGGGAGTTGGACAGTGCTATATATATATATATATATATATATATATACACATATCATATATAATTCTCAAGTCATTGTCTTTTTTCTTTAGAACAGTGACTTCTTTTATTATATAGTTCGTCCATACATGAAGCGATGACAATTGCCTCCTGTCCTCCATCCATACAATTCAAAACCAAATGTCTAATTATAGAACACTTGTTAATCAGATTAGATAAA
>NC_069009.1:11543235-11548540 GCF_001194135.2 Octopus bimaculoides
ATATATATAATATAGTATTATATATAAACAAACTCATCTACATATATTTGTTCAGAGGAAATGAGATCTATGTTAGAATTGAAGTATATTTCTGGAATATATGTAGTTCACTGTGTGTCAACAATTTTTGTTATGTATCAAAGTTGAGACATGTATTTATCAATATATAAATCTGCCTGCATGTAATTGTTTAATGAAGGATTACTGGTGTACTCCTGCTAGTCACTGAAGTGTCTCATAATATTCTCTATTGTAAACATCTACAGAATCTAGTATTTGTTATAAATGAAAGTTATTGGTTTGATATGTTTGTATTTTGTTTCACAGATGTTTGTGGTGCAGAAATAAAGAGGCAATAACAAAGTTCCAGCCTTGTGAACATTTTGTCACATGTGAAGATTGTTCAAACATTTCTCTTAAACGATGTCTCAGGTGTCAGAAACCTGTAACAAGCAGAAGCGGAGTTGGTAAGAATATTTTCTAGTGATCCATCTGTTCCTCTTGCTTGTCTAGTTGACTTTGTTGTGCAGAAAAAGTATTTCATGCTGTTGTATAGGTGCAGGTCTGTCATAATGTGGCACATTTATGATAAAAGATGTTCCCGGCGTCTTTTCTCTATAATAATATATCTATGACTACATTCAAATGACAATGCCTTTATCCAAGTAGAAAATTTGTCACACTTCAAGTGGGTTCTGCCAGCAACATAAAAATAATGGAGGTGGCTAACTGAAATATCGATAAATCTGCATCAAATTTTTATGATCAATTGTGAACCAGAAACAATTTAAATACAACAGTACTTACAAAACAGCATTGTCATCTTTGGCAAAGTATTAGATTCATAACAATACCTTAAAGAAGTGAAAATATGCGTTCCCAGTTTGAGAGATTTTAACACACAACTCCATGTTGTTATGTTGGATTTTAGATGATATTAAAACTAATAGAGGCACAGTTCTGTTTGTCTCTCAAATTTTCGTTTTGGTTCTGATTTGATTGTTACATTCAAACCAGATCATGAAACCACCTTCAAATATGTCCTGAATAAGATGAATAGGTGAAGTGAGCAGCTAAAATTATCAGCAACAACGTTTAACAAAGAGATTAGGTGTATGTTTATCCTTCTTGAAGTGGTGTGATATGTGTTTGTTGCTGTATCTTTGATGAACGACTTGCTTGAAACTGGGATTAAGCAGATTGTTAGTGAAGATTAGAGTCTTGGGAACAATGTCATAAATATAAGCAAAGAAAAACAAAACTTAAAGGTGAACTGATATTAAGTGATAATTAAGGGATATAATTGCAATATTGCTAGATTATGTAGAATGTCTTAATAGAGAGAGGAAGATTACGAAGATCAATGGTCCCATGTAATATTGGCTATTACATGGAGCCACTTGTAAAAGTATAAAGATATTGATCAAAGCCATAGTGATCACTGGTTAACCATTGATGTTAGGAATGTCTCACAATAATAAAATATAGATTATTGATAAAGATAAATACATTTTCGTGTAAAGTATGAAACTTGAAAATATTTATTTCAGAGAATCCACAATTTGAGGAGAAAGAAGTGCAGACGGTGCCAGAGCCAATTAGTGAGTATAACATAACAGCATCTAATGTCTATTTTGTTGTTTTTATGGTTGCCCTATTTGGGGAGAGAGACTAAATGGTGAAATATGATGGTGAGAGAGCTGGAGGAGTGTGTGGGTGAGTTTATGAGATTGTGAAGGGAGGGTCATAGAGGGAGGGGGATTGGAAAGGTACCCTTTAGAGAAGAGATTCAGTGGGGGCATTATATGTGCAGGTAGGGTACATTAGGGAGGATGGAAGGGGAATGCAGCATGTGTGGGGCAAGATGGGTTGTGGGGGTAGCATTGTTGGGGGACAGACATGTGTTTATGACCTTTATTTTATTTAGGTGTGTGGGTGAGTTCTCAAGCACAGCAAACTGTCAATTGTCTGTTAGGTTCAACATCTGAGGTTCATTTCTCACCATTTCATCTGTCTTCCTGAGGTTCTCTCCACAATTAGAGGTCAGTACCTCTTTATGCAGGTGACCTCATCCATACACATCACATATGATCATACTAGCATAGTCTTCTCTCTTGCACACTACATCTGATGCCTCTTAAAACCAACACTTCTCAAAGCATTTAGACTTTGTTGTCCCTGCACATTGGCATTGCACATCCATTGCTCAAAATAGCTGCTTTATTAAGGAGGATATGACATTCAAATGTCTTCAAATATTTCCTGAATCAGATGATACTCTGATGAACTGTGATGTGGGGGGGGGGGGGTTAGAAGTAATGATTACTAGCAACATATACCAAAAGGAGCCAGTGTATCTTCATCCTATTTGAAGTGGTGCGTTATGTTTCTGTGACTAGATCTTTGATGACCAACTTGGATGACCAATTTGGAATTAAGCAGAAGAGGAGTAGACTGTTGATTAGTGCAGTCTAGAGTTTTGAGGACAATGCCATGTCACAGATTTGGCACAAATGTAAGAAGAAAAATGACAAAACTAAGAGACAAACAATCTCATCAAGTAATAATTAAATGAGAGAATTGGAATATTGTTAGATTATTTGTGTGAAAAGAGAGGAGATTTAGGAAGATTAGTGTATTTTGTTGTGGAATTAAGTATTGAGTTCTTACATGGCGCCTCTATTGAAAACAAAAAGATGTTGACCCAAACCATAGCTGTCACCATTTGACCATTGATGACAGAAATCATCATTATTGTTTAACGTCTGTCCTCCATGCTGTCATGGGTTGGGCAGTTGACAAGAGCTAGCCAGACAGAAGACTGCATCAGACATCTGGGTCAGTTTTTTGCATGGGTTTTACTGCTGGATGTCCTTCTTACAATAATAAAAGGTAGATTATTAATAAAGATAATGAAATTATACTATGAAAGGTAAAACTTGAAAATATTCATTTCAGAGACTCCAATGTGTGTGAAGGAGGTGCTGACAACATCACAACAAATTGGTGAGTATAAAAGATCAGTACCTCGTGGATTTCTATAAATATAATCTTCACCTGAGCTTTTATTAGAATGACAGAGAACAGGTTCCATTCATAATTTAGATTTAAAGAGATTAGCTGCATAATAATTTTATTAAATATATTGATATTACTGAAATTTCACAAAATATCTAATGTGGTTAGCATGGTTCATGAAATGGATAATTTAGAAGACAATAGAGTTAATATTGTATTTTGGAACAGAGAACTAAAATATGTCGTAATTTAGGAATAAATGGTGCGTTAATGACGTTTTCGTTTATTTTACATTTTTTTTTTACTATGTTTACTGATAGGATATTGTTGTTGTTGATGTTGTTTGGGCAGATACATCTCATAATCTGGTAGACATAACAAAATGTGTTCCAAGTGTGAACACCCTGACTTTTTTGCTGATAGTAAATCTATCATTACAGCCACAAAGCATTGTCTTTATCCAGATAGAAGACTTTGGTTTGCTGCTGAGACAACCGTTCTCTCTCTCTCTCTCTCTTTCTCTCTCTCTCTCTCTCTCTCTCTATCTATCTATCTATCTTTATCTCTTCAAAATAGATATTGGCTGCAAGATACAATAAATGACATCGATATGTAAAAAGGTGAGGATGATGGTAGGCTATCTCATTGTTCAATAAGAGCTGAGGCAATGAGACCATGGCAGAAATCGAGCATGGGTTATAAGTAGTAGATACAAGGTTGTTTCAAAAAGTTCCACGATTAATTATGGTTAATAAAAATGATAACTCATTTACCTGCGTTTTAACATCCTCTCCTTAGAAATAGCCACCTTGTGTAACAATAAACCGGTTCCACCTTACTTGATACTTTCGCAATCCGGTCAGGAAGTCATTTTCCATAAGTGAGTCAAGGACTTTCTGAAATTCACACTGAATCTTGACAACGGTGTCAAAATGGCGACCTTTGAGTGGCATTTTCATCTTGCGGAAGAGATCAAAGTTCACAGGTGCTAAATCTGGTGAATAATGTAGGTGCAGAAGCGATACCAGGTGATTATTGGCAAGAATCTCATGAATGAGAGTAGCTCGGTGACAGAGTGCATTGTTGCCGTGAATAATCCAGTTCTGTGCACTCTACATATCTGGTCGCTTTTGCCAAATGTCCTACATACCAGAAGCAACAGGGGACCAAAGACAGATCCCTACCAATCTTCAGATGTAATTCTATAGGCTGTAGAATCATAATACTGTGACTACTTCTTATTAACTGAGAATGAAGGACATCAACTATTTATGTAAATTAAGCCTCACAGATATCAGACAGCTTCACCACAATCCGTTTGTGTGGTAGAGAATAAAAGGCCTTGTTCTGCCTTTTCCTCGGTTTTAAACCGGACTTCTATTGTGGCATACTTCACTCTTCTTTTGATGTATACTACGTCGTTCCAAACAGGACGGTGGGTTAGTTCCACCGCCTCTTTACATGCGTTATCCAGTTGTTTTTGCTTGGGTCACAAATGATTTATATATCACGGTGCACCGCAGTGCATTCTGCATCGTTTCACTGGGAGGGGTAATCACTGTTTCGCTCCCCTCCCTTTTCATCATACCTTTGTATTTTCCGAGCTCATCGCTTCTCCAATTTATTGTCTTTTTTGAAACACCGACCGCTGCTGCAAAATTGCTGGCTTTTCTTCCTTGCATAAACTCTTCTGTCGGCATGCTAATTAAAGCTGTGCTTCCTTCTCCGCTTCTAATATCTTCATTTGTACCAGGTTCACTACTGGTCTTGGTTTTAAGAGGTGATTTGTCTCTTTTCTGAAAAATACAGCAATATTTTCCCCTTCACACAAGGGCGAAAACGTTAACAAAGGACTACCACAAGCAGAAAAATAGGGGTTTGAAATACACTCAAACAAAAATTCGACCGTGTAATACATCAACACAGTGCAAATTCAACAAACACAAACATTCTTTTCTACTCTAGTCACAAGGTCTGAAATTTTGGAGGAGGGGGTCAGTCGATTAGATTGATCCCAATACGCAACTGGTTTTTAATTTATCGAACCCGAAAAGATGAAAGATAAAGTTGACATCGGCGAAATTTGAACACAGAACGTAAAGAGAGACGAAATACCAATTTCTTTATTGCCCACAGGGGGCCAAACATAGAATGGTACAAAACAACTGATTGGGATCAGTAATGCGAATGGTTTACATAAATATGACTTTAAAAATTTTATAAAATATAAAAAATCGAATGATATTAACAGTACGTTAGACAACACAAATGAAGCGATGATCAGGCC
>NC_069009.1:11549505-11550030 GCF_001194135.2 Octopus bimaculoides
CAGGCTTCCTGCTCGCAAAAACTTTTGAACTCGGGGAACATTTGTCTGGCCAGCGGAGACCACACCCGTTCACTATCCAGGAGAATCCAGAGGTGCCTCAATTTCAACGCATGCCTGCGCATCATTAACCAAGGCATCCCTAAACCTCCCTTTAAAGGCTTTTGACAGCAGACAGAGCGTTTCACAAGTGGCGACCTGCACTTCCACAAAAAGCGAAAGAGCTGTCTCTCCAACCTGATCAACCACGAATCCGGATAAGGCACGACGGTTAGGCAGTGAGTAATGACCGATGCGATAAACACATTGGCCACCTCTTCACTCCCTTTCAGGGATAGCCACCGCCAAGACCAGGTCTTGACTACTGCAGCCACCCTGATCAATACCTCCGTCAGTTCTTCTCTATCTGGAGGCCTGGACCAAACCAAACTCCCAGCAACTTAACCGGTCCCTCCGTCCAGCGCCCAACAGTGCTGTCTGAAGGCATCGACTTGCCAACCCAAGTGCCGAGTTGTAAGCCGACCGACT
>NC_069009.1:11551207-11551668 GCF_001194135.2 Octopus bimaculoides
CCTTCACTTGGTCCGCATTGCCAGTCCTCCAGGCTTCTTCTAGTTCCTTAACTATACCATCTCCTATTCTACGTCCTTTCTTTGCTAAACTTATGCTAAACCTAATAGACTCATATTTGATGGCTCTTTTTAGGGCGTACCACCATTTGTTATTAATGATGGTACCTGTCAATGCCCTCTGAATTAACATCTTGATCCGCTTTCTGTATTCCTCAATCGCCAAAAGGGACGTATTGAGTTTCCAGTAGCCAGATCCCTGACTATGTAACTTGTCTATTGTCAGTTTACAGGTAACCATCTTGTGGTCAATGTAGCTGACTGGAAAAAAAACTGTGGACACTTAGCTATAGACTTATCTGTTTCTCTAATTAAAATCCTATCTAGATATGTTCTGGTAGACCCGTCACTATTTGACCACGTCCACTGTGGAGTGTTCGGGTGTTCCAACCTATATGGGTCTG
>NC_069009.1:11553318-11556773 GCF_001194135.2 Octopus bimaculoides
TTGACTCCTCTTCGCCAGACGAAGATACATTATTGGGCATCTTGCCAGAAATTACTGTTTCCTCCATAGGAGAAACACACGATAGTTTTCAAACGAAGACTATCACACAATAGTTATGACAAGAACACACAAAAACAGTCAATGGAAACTTGCACTTACTGTATAGACGCACTCAAATAACTAGTAACAATCCAATCTCACGGAGTCGCTACACCGCTAAGCATTTCAACCGGTGTCACACAGACGAAATACCGTTAAGCATTTCGCCCGGCGTGCTAACGATTCTGCCAGCTCGCCGCCATATTAAACACAAATATTACAACTTACGCCAAACTTTTCGAACAACGCACAAACATACACGAACAAGTCGAGATGATTGTAACATGTTTCTTTATTACCTATAAAAGGTATACATAGACGGGACGAACAAGGACACTTACAACATATAATTGGTGTTACAATCAGATACTTTTAAAATAATCTTATAATAACATAATGAGATCGGATCATTAAATCGAATGGCGTTAAAAATTAAATGATTATAAATAGTTATGTATGAAAAATAGATTTTGGGGGTTTTATTTAACCCGCCAGTGTATTTTCTTTTTCAATAATTTTGTTTTTCTTTTTTTTTCAATAATTTTTTGTTTTTTTTTTCAATAATTTTGTTTTTCTTTTTTTCAATAATCTTGTTTTTCTTTTTTTTTTCTCTTCTATTCGCTTTTAACCGGCTATACTAGCTCGGTCCCATTTGTTCGCAGCATCCTTACTATAGGCATCTATCTTTTCCTAAATACATTTTGAGACAGGGACTTTCTCCCTAGAGGGTTCTTGCTTAGCAAGTGATAGTTGAAATAACTAACCAGCCCGCGTCCAGAGATAAGGTTGCCTGTCTCAGTTCCTTTTCTACGCGTCATCCACAATGTATGTTTCAGTATGGCTACTACACAGAAAAAAGGCGCTTCCGTTTCCTTGTTAAAGGAGGAAGACGCTACGATCTTGATGATGGACTCAGCCGATAGCTGTACTCTTTCTGTCTCCAGCGTCAGCTGTTCCACATCAACCCCCTCAGTTCTACACATTGCACGAAGGCGTGCGTAACAGTTTCACTGTCCCACCCGCATCTCGAGCAGATGGAGGGGGACGCCAAACCCATGCCTTGACAGCCTCTCGAACAGATAAAGCCGATCAGTAGCCCAACCAAGCTAGGGATTTCTGGAAGTTATCCAGATACTCCGGCCCGAATGTCTCTATCGAACCCTAGAGCCACTCCCAGGACGTCGTCAGACTTGTGCTCTACCAACCCACTATAAAAATCCACAGTGGTAGCCCCGCTGCCGGTATTACTCGCCCAGGAGAGCAGAATGAGTGCTTGTCTGCACTCATCTGCCATTCGCCCGTTCTAGGTCTACGCCTGATCCATGGGCCTAAGTCCCGTAGGGATGTTAATTGCGAGAAAAGGAACTTAATGTGCGGTGACCACAGCCTCAGCCTCGGTGCAAATTTGCGTATCATCAGCCACAGCATCCCTAATCCACCCTTTAACGATTTTTGGCAGCAGATGGAGCACCTCACAAGCGGTGATTTCCCTTCCGCAAAAAGCGGAATAGGAGCCGTTCCAACTTGTTTAGCCACAGCTTGGAGCAACGCACGACGGTTAGGCGGTAGATTATCACAGATGCTATAAATACATGTGCAACCTTCACCCTCCGTAGCAAGGTTAACATTCTCCCAGACCAGGTGTGGGTTAGGGCAGTCACCTTACTTGTGACCTCGCTTTAGTTTTTCTCCATCTGGAGATCTGGCCCAAACCAGACTCCGAGGAGTTTAACCAAGCCCTCCGTCCAACGTCCTACGACGCTGTTAGGAGGCATCGACTTGCCTCTCCAGGTGCCGAGTTGAAAGTCGACTGATTTTTCCTGGTTAACTTTTGCCCCTACCACCGCTTCGTATCTTTTGATAGTGTCTTCTACACGAGGTAGCTGCCCTTCATCAGACATGATGATGGTGACATCATCCGCGGACGCCATCGCTCCTCTACCGTATCACAGATCACGTGGATCGCCCCCCGAAGCCTCAACCTCCGCAGCTGTAGCTCAAGAGCCAATATATACAAAAGCGGGGACGGGGCAACCCTGGCAAACTGAACGGTCAATCGCGTATGACTTCGAGAGGAAACCGTTCACCCGTTCGATTGACTCGATGTCGCTATACATAGCATTGATCCAGGCACGGAAAGTCGGGCCCAGTCCGACCGCCGCCAGATACCGATGGTCAACCCTATCGAATGCCTTAGACCAGTCCAAAGTCACTAGTGCCCCACTCTTGCAAGGAACTTTACTAACCCACTCTATGGTGTAGCGGATGAGGTGAAGGTTGTCCTATATCGTCCTTCCTGGGATGGCGCATGTTTGCGCCTCTCCCACCAGGTCGCCTACGACAAACCTCATTCTCTTGGCTAACACCTTGGCCAAAATCTTTAACTCTGTGCTTAGCAGAGTTATGGGCCTGAAATTATTAATGATATCCTCTTTACTAGGGTCCTTCCGGCTCTCCCGAACAACGCGGCGAAGTGCTCGTAAAAGGCCTTACACATCTCTTCCTGTCCTTGGATCACACGTCCATGCTCATCCACCAAAGACATTATCGTAGCTTCAATGCCACGTTGAGTTTCTACCGAGTGAGCCCACCCGGCCTCGTTGATACCCTCGTGGCCCAGTGCACGTACTTTTGCCCGAAGCCTGCACCCTTCGTGTTTGGCATTGAGGCCCAAGACCGATTTCACCACCAAAACTCGGGGTGCAGAGCCCACTCTCAGCGCCTCTTCTAATACCTTAACTAATTTCCATTCTACTCTAGCCTGTTCTAGATTCAACTGCTTGCTGAATCTAATCGACTCAAGTCGAATGGCTCGTTTGAGGGCACACCACCACCGGTTATTTAACACAGTGCCGGTTAATGCCCTCATTACTGACTTCCTAATCTGACTACGGTAAGCTTCCAGTATCCAGACCCTGTCTATGTCTTTTATCTGTATGCATCTTAATCGGCACTAATTTGTGATCTGTATAGGAGACATAGATAAATTGTGGACAGCTAAAACTAGACTTATCTCCAGAATTAACTATAATCCTATCTATGTAAGACCTGATTGATCTGTTGTTGTCACTCGAAGTCTACATTGGAACGCTAGGATAATCAAGTCTCTATCGATCTGCCAGTCTAAATCACTTCAGCGGATCGACGAGGTGTGAGTTACTTTCACTATTGTTTGAGCACACGCTATCCTGGCTTGCATCTTTTCTCATTAGGAAAGAAAGATGGTTTAACGTTTCGAGCAGACGCTCTTCTTCGGAAACAGAGGAAAGTCCAATAGAAGGGCACACGGAAGAAGAAAATCACTAACCATTTTACATATATATATATATATATATATATATATATATATATATATA
>NC_069009.1:11556818-11561963 GCF_001194135.2 Octopus bimaculoides
TATATATATTTGATGGCCGTCCACTCGTGACCGAGGAAGACCATTGATGACCTTTAGGAACATTGTGTGCTCTAGAACTAACTTATATTTTGCATTTGTAGCTCCGACAACCATACATGACAGCAAACATTGCAAACCAAACTTTCCCCATGCACTTTCGAGCTGCACTCTTAAGTCCTTCGTGCAGAATACGTGTTCTCCAAAAGGTGTCGACCCCTCCTTAACCTGCTTCCTCCGTCTTTGGTGATGACAGACATTGCTCTCCCAGTCGGGCTCCTGCATATCACAGGCCTTTAATGAGGACTTCACGCAGTCCTTAAATCGCAGCCTTGGTTTCTACTGGGGTCTCTTTCAGGCTGTAGAGAGCAACTGATTCCTTCCGGTCTCTTGAGTCTCATATCTAGTCCCAGCATGGCATCACAAGGCAAACAAAAAGTGCTGGGTACCGTATATGTGCACTGATATCACTCCATTACTCATGATGTGTGACATGGACCCTTTGCAAACGTCATGTAAAGACCCTTGAACGCTTCCACCAGAGATGTCTGTGACACATTCTGAATGTTGGCTAGAATTTAAACACTCCAGACACACGTCTTGAGGAGAGCTGATATCTGGAGTATTGAGGCAATGGTGCACAAGCACCGTGTTACGTTGGACTGGACATCTTATTAGAATGAAGGATAGCAGGATCCCTAAACATATGCTATATAGGTAACTTGTTAGTAGAAAGAATCTAAGGCTCCGATATATATATATATATGTATATGCATGCATACATACGTGCATACATACGTACATACATACATACATGCATACCTACAAACAGCTCAAAGATTGTCAAAGTAATTTTCATATTTTAATAGCATCGAAGACAAAATATGTTGACCATGGGTAGGTAGTCAAATCTATCAAAGAATAAAACTACAGAAAAATAATGATGATATAGCTGAGGAGAGTTCTAGACTTGAAGGAGTAACATGAAGTCACAAATAATTAATCCTTTCAGAATGACACAAGATAAAAAGAAAAGAAATATAATGGGTTTACTTCTACTTTGAAGAATATTGAAAGAATACCTTTCCGCTTAATTTGTGAGGATCGTTTGGGATTTGAAAATATATAGCCATCAAAAATTCGAAACATTTTGATTCAAGGCATTCCTTTTATAGCAGTAAACCTATTGAATTGTTTTGAAAGGCTTTTGGAATGTTTCAAGACACAGAAGCAATCTCTTGAGAATCCTATTCACTCTATCGACACGGTGAATTACTTAATGGAATCACATGAAACTGCTCACTTTGTTTCAAGACATAACGCAAATATTAAACAGAATCAGTGAAGAACAATTCAAACAATTGAAATTATTCAAGAAAAAATATGCAGATGAATCAAAGAAAGATCGTCTGTCAAATAATACTTTTAATGGTGGTTAATTGGAGCAAATTATTGGAAGATTTTTTAAATAGTCTCCAAATATTTTTAAGAAATAGTCTCCAAAGATTTTTAAAATAGCCTCCAAATATGCAATTCAATTAGATGAAATAAGTAAAAATACAGAGTATAGCAACATAGAATAGGGTCCAGAAACACTTTTATTGTCGATCGCTAGAAGGAAATTATTTTTCAGAAGATATCTTGATCCCCGAGAGAGCAGCCAAAGCATAACTGGTAGACCTTCTTGATTTCACTTGTGATGACACGTTGCTGAGCTTTGGTGGTAAATGAACCACAGACATGATAAAATATATCAGAGAAAGAAACCTTGGCTGATATAGCATTTCTGCAGTGTTATGAGGTTCAATTATAATTATTATCATTATTAAGATTCAGTAGTTGCTTTTTCTGTGACAAAATGACATCTAATTTCAGCAAACTTTTATTGAGAACAGAAGTGTGATGAATCTCAAATGGGGGAGTTTCGAACCAATTGCTAGAACTTTAACAAAATGAAGTCAAAATATTCCTGTTGGGATAAAATTCAGATTTATTTCACAATGAAGAATCGTTATACAAATGATTCTATTTGTTAGACATTGTTGGACAACTTAATAAACTTAATATGTCTGTACAAGGGGAAAACAGTGAAATTTCTTATTTAAATAAAAGACCTTCATTTAGGGAAAATGAAACACATGGTGAATCGCAAAGACAGGTGCCACTTCCTCGCAGCTGAATTTCATCGAAATACCTGCGCATCTGTCTCAATCTTCCACCAAGGTGCCGAGGCTTAAAGTACATGTCAGTTGTGGGTGGAAATTCACTGTGATTGTCTCTCTTCGGTGAGGATGGTTCTGAGGTTTGGGTAGGGCTGCAACGTAACCCTCTGCCCTGGTTAGGTCAATCGCCAGTTGCGCGCTCTTGTTTGTATCTGTCATACAGTTACTCTTTCAGCCGATCTTACTTTAGTCGTCGGACGAAGAGAGAAATGCAGACGTTTGTCACGTCCCATCAGACAGGATGCTTCGTCCTGGGATCGACTGACGAATACGTGATTAAGGACCCTTCTCCAGCGGCTGACCAGTCAAGGTTGTGTGGCCTACTGTTTGGGTTGGTAGCATTGGGACAGCTATGAACAGGCTGGTCGCAATATATTGGATGAATTTCGACGATTATGAAGAGGATGCACACGAAGTCAGGTCGGATCACCGTGTACGTACGCGTGTGTATGTGCGTGCGCGCGCACGGTTACATGTCACTAGCTTGCTCACTTGATTGAGTAATGTGGACGGTGAGCGGCGGGTGGGAGGACCTCTCTCTGTCTGCCAAAAATTACTCTTTTCCTCGTTCTCCTACCAATGGCGGTGTGCCAGCGCTGGAATGCCAGTCCGTCTGTCCTTTCCAAAGAAGCAGCGACCCTCTGTCGATTCGCATACCGCCGTTACTCGCCAAATAAAAGGAATCTTTAGTCATTTGGACGACTATTTTTTCAAACAATTCCAGACTAAAATGGTCGCTTGCTTACGATTTGCCTTGCCATTTGAAGTGACGTGCATAGAACAGCTATCATACTTCCATCTCTGAAGTCACTTTTCGGGAACACAACAGTCTGTACAAATAAACGCGGTGTGGTGCCCTCCTGCAACCCGGCTACTCTTTCTACAGTCCTCGCTTTCGCTAGCGATGAGACACTGATTTATGTCGATCAAGTGACGACAATCTTGGCATCTTTCATGCTTGCTTACAATCCGGAGGTTCGAGAGTGATGGCACCCATCGTATGATTCTCCGTCAAGCTACATTCCATTTAGATTCCCTCGGAAAGTAGAATAAGAAGCGTACGTGTGAAAATAAATCAAAATTGTTTGATGTCGAAGGTAAAGTAAATCCGTTGAGGTTTGAAAGTGTGCAAGCTCCAACCGTTTATGATAGGTACCTATCTTAAACTTGTAGAGATTTTGTCGTATCATCATTTTGTTGTATCACTGTGCCCCAGAAAAATGGGTACATTTTTAAGGAAATTTTCCAGCTCGTACCTTTCGTACGGTGTAGGGTTACAGTGGAATTTGTTGTGATAAAATATAAAAAAGAAGATTAGTGGATGTGCACACACATGTTGGATGTTGTCCAACGATACCAGTTAATCGTTCATAGACGTCGAGATGCGGTGCCAAACCGAAAGAAAACGGCACCATCGGCCACCGCTCGGCTTTCCATGTGTCGAAGTAACACCACTGGCCCAAATTCTGAAGCAAATAACTTCAGAGGATTACTTCATTTCATAATTTTATTTTCAGTCGGGATGTTTACACACAAGATGCTGATGTTATTAAAAATGCAGAAAACCTCTTTGAACAAAATAGGTGCAGGAGTGGCTGTGTGGTAAGTAGCTTGCTTACCAACCACATGGTTCTGGGTTCAGTCCCACTGCGTGACACCTTGGGTAAGTGTCTTCTACTATAGCCTCGAGCCGACCAAAGCCTTGTAAGTGGATTTGGTAGACGCAAACTGAAAGAAGCCAGTCGTATATATGTATGTATGTATGTGTGTGTGTGTGTGAGTGTGTGTCTGTATGTCTGTGTTTGTCCACCCAACATCGCTTGACAACCGATGCTGGTGTGTTTAGTTCCCCGTAACTTAGCGGTTCGGCAAAGACAACCGATAGAATAAGTACTAGGCTTACAAAGAATAAGTCCAGGGGGCGATTTGCTAGACTAAACGCGGTGCTCTTTTGTAATGGAAACAAAATAATAGTTATATAATTAGAAGCTCCCTCAAGTGGACTAAATCGTTCCAGAATTGCGGGGAACAAATTATAGTCGAAGGGGGATAATCCGAATTTGCTCCCTGATTCCAATCAAGGGAAATCACTCATCTTAAGTTACGATTCTTGTTTTTTGCGTCATTGCTACACATACATACTGACACACATAACATATACATCAACAAAATGTAACGTGGAGTTTCGAGCAACAATGTGATGTGAATCAATGTATATGTGTATATTAAATTCCGATTTCAAAAATGAGTGTAGAAAATGTTCATTAAACAAAACTCATTTTCTTGAAAATGATGAGAGAACTAAGTCGGGGAGGGAAACGCTTGTATAATTATATCTCTTTTACATTATGTTATATTTAGTTTCTGTTGTAAAACAGATTCTGGTTAGCAAAATACAAAATATTGAAACGACAACGTTTAAAGAATAAAGGAATTTTATAAGAGTAACTGTCCGTTGTGTCTTATTACTAACGCATGCGCACTAGCTATGTTTACAGTGTCTTACATTTCGAAGACTTTCGTCGTTATTTTACTTCTTCAACAACGAAAAACACATTTACAATAATATCTGTAAGGACGATCGTGCGAACTTAAAAAGGAGAAATGGTGACGAATGGAAAAAACAGAGGACTCCTTTTATTTAAACGTGTCACACGGTCGAACACAAAATATTATATCAAAGATGATATACATGATGTTATACGACGATAACATAGATGACCAGTAATGAAAGACCACAACCGTATTAGATGAATAACAGAGATATTTATTATGGCGTTAAAGATGTATGTCTGTGTGTGAGTGTGAATGCGACATATAAGAACATAATCAAAGAAAAGTATGTATGTGAGTGATACATGTGTGTGTATGTGAGTTATTACAGCAGATGGAAAGAGAGTCAATAACACGTGAGCAATTATACCAG
>NC_069009.1:11562019-11564089 GCF_001194135.2 Octopus bimaculoides
GTGATGTCGTGGCATCGATGCCGGGCCGTGATTCTTGTTATACAGATGTTCGTCGCTGGCTGAGATCTCTTGTCTGTTTATTTATCGTGGTGAAGCTGAGTCACCTAACAGAATCGAAGAGAGAGATGTGCCGCGGTGGTTTGGTTTGGTGTACATAGAAAGTCGTGTAGACGCTGGTGGAGATTGATGCTGGTTAGTAGTAATCGTAGAATCGTGTTGCTGATATGGCGACGGCGGTGGTCATCGTTGGCTGGACGAAGCTGTTGAAGTGGTCGCTGGCTGATTGTTGCTGCTGCTGTCGTGTGGTACACGGAACAGTATCTATAGAGAAATTGGACCGAGACCAATTTGTTGATCTATTTATAGCGAATTATCGGCTCACAAGAGATCAGAAATATACTCTATCACGTGACCTTATTAAGGGCTGTGATTGGTCAGTTTGCGTTCTGGCGGGAACGGTTCGAAGAAGTTGTCGCTTCGAATATCAATCAGTCACGTGATGACAAGGAATGGGTTCTCTGCTACGCTCGCGTTTGTTTATATTTAAATGAGAAGAATGGCGATAGCAGTTTTGTATCTAGTGACGATAGGTAGTTTCACTACATTACAATAATATCCTTTATAGAATCTCGGCAGTCTGTTAGTTTAGGGCACGAATTAATCGGAACTAACATTTCCGAGGTATACTTCTCTTTTATAAATATGCTGCTAATGTCAATGAACCAAAACTGAAAACAACAGCCATATCTTAGAGATATTTTCTGATTTTCCTTAACAGGATTCTGTATATGTTGACTAGAAACTAATTAACATATTAAACTAATTAATAATCAATCACATAATTATTGGGCCAACCCATAAATAATGTTGTTTTTATACTTCTTTTATCCTCAAAAATAAGATAAACAAAGTTCTTTTTAAATCTAAAATATACTCTTTTATAATGCTCTTCCATCTATCAGATAGACTTCCAAGGCTCCTCTTCCAAAGTTCACTTGTGCGTGACAAAATATATTCCTCCAGGAATGTTCTGACCTCGTCTACAGAAGTCATATTTTTTTCCATCCAAAAGATTCTGAAGATTGCAGAATAAATAATAATCAGATGAGCAATGTCCGGTGAATAAGGTGGATGGGGCAGCGTTTCCTATTCAAACTGCCCCAGCCTTTATAATGTCATCCCCACTGTATGGGACCGAGCATTATCCTGATGGGAGAACACCTTTCGTCTTGAAACCAAAGATGGTCGTTTTTATTCTAGAAGTAGATCTCCTTTGTTATCGTTTGGTTTGGGTTTAAAAGTGGAATATCCCACCAAACAAACAACAACACCTTACGTGTGTGAAGACCTTCTTTAGCCTGGGATGCCGATGTTTCTCCTTTCCCTACCTGCTGTCTTCCTCGCTCGACATTTTATAGAGAACCCATTTCTTGTCATCAATCACTATTTGGTCCATAAAAGTTCATTCCTGGGACGTGACAGCAAAGAAGAGCATACATTCACTTTCACTTTCTGCGTGCGATTAGACTCGGGAAGTTTGTGAGGAACATATTGACCCAATGGTACGCATTGACCGATGGTACGAAGGCGGCGATGAATGGTTGAATGACCAGATCTAAGCTTCTCTGCTAATTCCTCAATAGTTACGATGGGAATTTCTTCCACTGGACGTCCTCACCGAGTTCTACAGGTCTTCCAGGACGAGGCTTGTCTTCTAGGATGTAGTTTCCGACTCGGAATTTCTGGAACTACCATTGCTTATTGCTCGATCCCCATATACTGCATTAATATTCCTCACACTTTCCTTTGCAGTGTTGTCTTTATTGAACTTATAAAGCAAAATATGCCGCATATACTCCTTTGTCATTTCCGATATAATTTTGAAAAGAATAACTGTTAAAATCGAACTGCACTCTTCAACACTTGCACTAAGAATAAGCACAAGGTACAATTACTAGCTGCTTTTATAGCAAGTTCATGCAGGTAGTTTATCCCGCCTCCTTCCAACTCTTAGTTCATGCAACTGACAAAACCGCATTATTTATAGGTGGACCCAACGCACACGCAATC
>NC_069009.1:11564264-11565722 GCF_001194135.2 Octopus bimaculoides
ATATATATATATATAAACAAGTAGGATACATTACACCAAAATGTGTATATATCAATTAGAAACATAAAAACGGAAGATTACATAGAATCGGTTTAATATTCATTCATGTAATTAATTACTTGGGTGGTTTCTTTAAAGACTGCTTAAGGCATTTACTTACGGAATAACTGGAAAGATATACATGCTATCTATTAATTTTAAGCTATAAATCAGAAAAGTTGGAAAATGCATACAGATACACACACACATTATATATGTGCATATATGCATATATACACATACAAAAATATTTGTGTTTACATGGATATAGAGTAAAAAATATCGCTTATAACTGAAAAATATTTATTTAAGAACATTAAACATAAAAATTTATAAGGGATAAAAGGTTAATAATTAAGGATATCAAAATAAGAAAACAAAATGATAAGAATTTATAGAAAATAATATGAAATACATATAACCTACATATAAAGAGACGGGGGTTAAAATTAAAGGTAGGGAAGAGGTAAAAGTAATCCGACAAGAGTGGGATAATGGATGTAGTGAGGGCACTTAAAGGTATTCAGACCGAAGAGATTTTATGAGTTGTAATATTCCAGGTGTTATTGAAGGTATGACTTTATAGTTTCTAGGGGGTATATGATTTAGTGAAAAGGAGACTTACATAAAATCACTAGGAATATACATAATATAATCAGTAGGGTAAAACATCATAGAAAGGAAAATAGTGTGATCACCAAAATAGGATGAAGTCAGACTAACTAGGCATTTACTTACGGAATAACTGGAAAGGTGTACGTGCTATCTGTTAATTTTAAGCGATAAGTCAGAAAAGTGTAAAAATCCAGACAGATACACACACACACACACACACACATGCATATAATCCCATACACAAATATTTATACGTTGTGGGATGTTACAGGTTTATAACATCGACTCCGAAGTTAAGCTGGATCTTATTTTTCCGAGCCTTAAAGAATAAAAGCCAAAGTTGTCATTGGCGAAATTCGAACTTACAATGTAAATTACCAGTAAATAGATATAAATATTTGTGACAAGATATTGGGTAGATCTCTTGCAGTAATTAATAGTAGCTGAGTCACTTGTGTGTGTGTGCTTTTGTGAGGAATGCAAACGTTAAATCTATCAAACAAAAGTTGTTTGTGCGATTGAGTTCATAGTTTGTGAATAGTTATTTCAGTGCTGTTACACTTGACTGAACATTAGCGATAAAAGGCTTTTCAGAAAAAGAAATGCGCAGATATTTTTTTAACATTCCAATAAACGACTAAAATCATCATCATTTTTATCAAGAATATATTCACACACACATATGTGCTTGTATTTCTATGTATAGATGTATACGAATGTGTGTGCGTGTGTATATATATTTATATGTATGTATGTATATGTATGTGTGTATGTAACTATACATATGTATATATATATATATAT
>NC_069009.1:11565939-11569462 GCF_001194135.2 Octopus bimaculoides
CAGGCACAAGTCCGGGAAAGGTTGTTTATGGAAGACCAGCAGTCGCCCATGCATACCAGCCTCCCCTCTCCACGCTACCAGTGTTATCCAAGGGAAAGACAAAGGGGCCGATACAGCTTGGTACCTGTGACGTCGCAACTCATTTCTACAGAGCAACGTGAAATAAAGTGTCTTGCTCAAGAACACAACACGCAGCCCGGTCCTGGATTCGAACTCACAACCTCATGATCGTAAGCTCGACGCTCTAACCACTGTATATATATATATATATACATGAGTAGCAACGATAATCTCCTGAACAATACCAGTGACATACAGAGGCCAGTTCCACCATTAACTAAACCAAATTCCCACGATTGATATCTGTAAGATAATAAAGGACCACAGTCACAGCAATTTGCTGCTTCGACTACAACAAGTAAAACTCAAGTCCCTGCCAGCTCAATACATTAAAATAAATTTAACTCAAGCTGAAAGTATTGAACCCTTTCATCACTGAATCCATGTTGAGTTTTGCAAGTTTATAGTATCATCACCCATCATTAACACAAGGAGCTGAAGGCCTCGGGTTTGAAGGATAGAGGTCTCCCCATACAAAACAAAACATCTCGAGGATTGAATCACCCCAGAGGGCACTCACCAAACGAATTGAAGGCATGACTGATCTTGATAACTGGGACCGCCTTAAAGCCTTGAAGCTCTACTCTCTCCAGCGCCGCCGCGAGCGGTACATCATTTGTACGATGTGGAAAATATACCGCCAGCATTGACCAAACGACCTCAACATTAGCTTCAAGGTTCATCCAAGGCTGGGACCACGAGCCATACGCCCTCTGCTCAATTCAGGATTACAACATATAGGTACACTGCGGCATAATTTCTTTTCCTCAACAGGCCCTGCCCTGTTTAACATTGTCCCGAAACTGATTGAAGAGGAATAAGGATCCTATCAGTTTTAAACGGAATCTAGACAGATTTCTTCAAAGAATACCAGACAAGCCACCCATACCTGGATACAACTCACTCAATAAGAACTCACTACTTGAATGGACCGTAAACAAACCTTGACTCTAAAAAGGATTTAGATAATCCCATCAGGTGGTGCTATTAAGTTAGAAATGGCCTGGACCAATCTTTGGTCGAAACCTATCTAAGTTTTAGACAAGACATCGTGTTTGTTAACTACTTTTAAAAGGGACACGCCATCAATATAGAGGACTATGCGAATTTACCGGGGCAGTTGCAAAAGCCTATCATGTCGAAACACCGAGAAAAACTTACGAAAGTGATCCTGGTTCATGAAGGCTGCTTTCCAGCGCAAATATCTGTTTCGATGGCTGTTGTGTTTCAGGGCGTCCTTCAACTGGTTGATCAGCCTTACTATTTTCCTGATTTGGCCCCCATCTGACTATCATCTGTTCCCCCAATGCGAAAAAAGAAAAGAAACACTTGACTGGAAGCTATTATCACAGTGATGCTGAAGTCATATCTACTGTTTATGAATTGTTTAACCAACAAGATGAAATCTTCTTTATCGATGGGATCCAAGCACTTCAACAGAGATGGAAGAAATGTTTAGGCCAAAGCGGAAGGGAGACCATTTTCAAAAGTAAACCTCATTTGGTCATATTCTATGAATCATCTGCTTAACGAATGGTGTTGGTTTGCTTATGTCCTCATAGCTTCACAGTTTGGCTTAAGACACTTACCTTTTCTCTCTCTCCATCTTTCTCCTGCAAATAATAGCTGCAAATAATAGCACAAACAACCTAAAATGAGTAGGAAGAAGATTTCAATAAATAAAAGAAAAGCAAAGTATATACAGGTGTATGAATGTGTATAATGTGTTGTAGTGTTACAGTATGCTCCAGTTCAGGTGTGGTTGGAAAATGCAAACGAGCTCCACCCATACCTGTCATTCTATACAAATAGGATTTTTTTTTCTGTTCTGAATGCTTAATATGTAAAGCACAACATAACTTGGAAAAGGAGAGGCACAGAGAGAGAGAGAGATCATAATGTATATAGAGAGGGAGAGAGATACAATGAGACACACAGAGAAGAAGAAAGAGAGTACACTTTAGTCTATCTAATCCCCCTCTCTATAAGAGACATCCTTCTTTATTCTCACTCTCAATTTTTCACTCTTTCGCTCTCTTTGTCTGTCCCTCTCCCAACAAAGAAACGCTTTGTCGAAGACACTTCAAATGCTAGAAATAGCAACACAACAACTCCTGAATAATATACGACAATGATTTTAAGAAATAAAAGAAAAGAAATAAAAGAAAAGAATACAAGAGTATGAGCGTATATAATGCATATATACATACACACACTACACACGCACACACACACACAGAGGAAGCACATGCAAAAGAATATATCTGAGTGTGTGTAATGATAAAATTGCGTGTATAGATATATATGTATATACGTATGTATGTATGTATGTATGTATGTATGTATGTATGTATGTATTATATACGTATGTATGTATGCATATACGTATGTATGTATATATATATATATATATATATATATATATATATATATATATATATATATATATATATATATACTTATGTATATATGTATATACGTACGTATGTGTGTATGTATGCATGCATGTATATACGTATGTATGTATATACGTGTATATGTATGTATGTGTGTATGTATATACGTATGTATGTATATACGTATGTATGTATATACGTGTATATGTATGTATATATGTATGTATGTATGTATGTATGTATGTATATACACAGACATGCAGGAAGTAAATAGACACCTTTAATTTTCAAAATCTTTTATTTGATATTAATTGGTTGAAGGAGAGGTTTTCTTCTAGCTGCTCGTCCATAATGCCCAAGCTTATGCAGATATGTAACACGCGTTCTTGGACGAACTTCTAGCTGTTTTGTAAAGTCAGAAGCCTTCGAACGGGGTTCGTTTTCCACAATTCTCTTCAAATAGCGAAGCTTCCTTTTCGAGGGCCCAGGTCGGCCGGGACGAGAATCTGTTGATTTTTTTCCTTGGCTTTTGAATTGTACTATAATTCTATTAACAGTAGCAAGAGGAATTTGAAGATTTTAGACAATTTTTCGCTGGCTAACACCAGCCTCAGATTGCCCAACAATACGACCTCTTTGAAAATCTGACAGTTCTGCTGACTTTTTTGTGCGTGGCATGGTTACTCTTCGCAAATGTTTAATATAATGGCACGTGGGAGGAAAAAGAATAATTACATTGTAAATTCTACCCCGCTGAAAACATATTAACACGCTTAGATCAGAAATTTTGAAAATTAAAGGTGTCTATTTACTTCCTGCATGTCTGTGTACGTACGTATGTATGTATGTATGTATATATGTATGTATATACGTATGTATGTTTGTATATACGTATATATGTATGTATGCATGCATGTATATACGTATGTATGTATATACGTTTGTATGTATATACGTATATATGTATGTATATGCGTATATATGTATATATGTATGTATGTACATAT
>NC_069009.1:11569472-11575468 GCF_001194135.2 Octopus bimaculoides
ACGTTTGTATGTATATACGTATATATGTATGTATATGCGTATATATGTATATATGTATGTATGTACATATATACGTATATACATACAAACGTATATATATGTATTTATATGTATGTATGTATATATATGTATATATGTATGTATATATTTGTATATATGTATGTATACGTATGTATATACGTATATATGTATGTATATGCGTATATATGTATGTATATATATATATATATATATATATATATATATATATATATATATATATATATATATGTATGTATATATATGTATGTATGTATATATATGTATATATGTATGTATGTATATATTTGTATATATGTATGTATATGTATGTATATGTATGTATATACGGATATATGTATGTATGTACGTTTTTATATATGTATGCATTATGTGTATATGCATATGCAGGTTTGTATGTATTTAATATTTATATCAAAATACTACACGAATCATACTTTTTAAGTTCAATAAGATATCTTTGAGAAATATTCTAAACATAAATACATTGCCTGCAGTTTTTCTGGAGAAAACATTCTCCCTGATGTTAAAAGGTGTAAAAGCAGCAAAGTTGCTCAATTCTTCCCCTAATGAACTCCCAAATAATGTATCTATATGTGTTTAAAAAGGATTAATGTATATACGTATATATCCATATATATGCGCATGCATGAATGTATGTATGTAGGTGCGTATATATGTATTTCTATGTGTGTGGGGGGGACTGAGTGTTTGTGTGTGTGTGTGTGTGTGTGTGTGTGTGTGTGTGTGTGTGTGTGTGTGTGTGTGTGTGTGTGTGTGTGTGCGTGTGCGTGTGAATGACACCGAAAATTTTGTGGTTGTGTTGCTTGAGTCTGGGATCAAATTATCCCCGCATTTGATCCCGAGCTTGCAAGCCATGTTGGCACCGGATACCTTCCCTTGGCTTGTCTCTGGACCATGCCAATAAGGAGGAGGGGGTCTGTGAGGTGTCATCCAAGCCTTGCTGGAATTAAAATGTTTAGATTGCACAATCGCTAGCGAGGAGGCTTTACGACACCCGGTCAAGTAGGAAATGACAGCGGCGAGTACGAAGGCCATAGTTTCGAACGTGGGTTTAGCCAACCGTGAATGCAATACTATTTAACATGGGGCATTGCAGACATTTTGCATGGTGGGGTGGCCAGTGACGGTCTTTTTCGATCGTGAGTGGACAGCCATCATCATCATCGACGTCGTCGTCGTCACCATATATACAGAAATATATAGGCTTATACACTTAACTACATACATACGTGCAAAATAGGTACTTACATATATACATAACTAGACAATCATATATACTCAACAACATGCTTAAATACATACAGAACTATATACATATACATACATACATTCACATATACACACACACATGCATATATATCCATATACAGAGATTTAATGCTTATGTCATATTTCTGACGCAATGAAAGATTCATTCAAATGCTGACTCACTATTTCTTTTCTTTCACAATTCTAAAGAAATCTTAAAATATCTCAATCTATACTCATTTACATTTCTGCATCAATAAACATATTACTTTAAACAAATGTGTCTCTTTTCAAATCTCAGATCAACTTTTTGGATCATATTTAGAGAAATAGGGAAATCTGAAATATACACGCGCTCAAATTTATCCATCAAATAATCTATCTATACAAGTTTATTTGCCAACATAATATGGCAGCCGTAAACAAGGACGATGTTACTGTCTTTCAACCCTAGGAAAACATCTTTTTCAGTCGGCTGCCGACACAGAGTTTGTGCCCGTATAGTATATGCAAGGGAGGTCATCGCTCCCACCTCTAACCTTACGTGTTACTCACAGACCTAGGTTACTCGGTAATTACCCGTCCTCGGTGTGAGACAATCACTGGCTAGTGATAGGGGCTTACTCCACTTGCAAATACATGTATATTTTTTAAGCGATCACAGTCGCTGATCTCGCAAAGGGAAAAACAACTTGTTTTAATAGAAAAGTTTACTTGCCAATATACTGTGGCAGTCCTATACAAGGACGATGTATAGGTCTGCCACATTATGTGGATAAATAAACTTTACTATTCGGTTCTGTTACTGCATATCTCTCGCTCAGAGATTTCAAACAAGTTGTTTTTCTCTTTACGAGATCAGCGACTGTGTGTCGCTTAAAAATATATAGTTATTGCAAGTGGAGTAAGCCCCTATCACTAGCCATGATTGTCTCACACTGAAGACGAGTAGCTACCCAGAAACCTAGGTCGGTGAGTATCAGGTAAGGCTAGAGATGGGAGTGATGACCTCTCTTGCATATATTATACGGGCACAAAATGTATTCCGGTAGCCAATTGGAAAAGATGCTTTCCTAAGGCTAAATAACAGTAATATCATCTTTGTATAGAACCGCCACGTTCTTTTGGCAAATAAACTTTTACTATTCGTATTGTTACTGCATATCTCCTCGCTCAGATATCTAAGACAAGTTGTTTTTCTTTTTTACGATATGCTACATGTATCTTATATCATACCTTGATTCTGTGTGGACTAAGTTCCTCGTTGACAGGCCGCTGGTATTTATAGAATCTTAAACACTTTCGGTGCGCAAATTAGGAACTCCTTCATAGAGTAACAGCTGCATTTGTTGAGTATATAAACAGTTTGGCTGCTTGTTTCTCTGGAAACGGTCAGAATGGTGTAGACGCCTCTGATGAAAACCCAATAAGGTTCGAAAATCGATTAAGGTTGTTTATCATTTTTTTTCAGTCTGCATAAAAATGGCAAAAATTTGTCCTGTTTATAATTATACCATATGCTGGTGATTTTCTTCCTCCGTCTTCCCTTCTATTGGACTTACCTCTGTTTTCGAAGAAGAGCGTCTGCCCGAAACGTTAAACCATCTTTCTTTCCTTTCCTGAGCGTCTGCTAATACATTACATGCACCACGGGCTCGCGTTGTTGTGTTTTTGTGTTTGTTCTTTTGGGGATTTACTATATATATATATATATATATATATATATATATATATATATATACACTATCTTATACTGGTGTTTTGTCCATGCTGGGGCACCACCATCGGTGTAATTTTTTGTTATATTTCAAACACATTTACAGTCCCTCTCTCAGGTTTTCTAGATTTTGTTCCCGTTGAAGCAGGGACTTGGATGAAGCTGTCCTTGTTTGTGTCTCTTACTGTCATGTCGGCTTCATCTGATGTTTCAGATAAAAAGCAAATTCTTTAAATATTATTTCAAGGCATCCACATTTACACCCTACAGATATTTTAAGATATTTTGACGACATATTGAAATGTCATGGGTCCATTGAACCCTAATCTATTACAGTATTAGGTCCTTACTGTAGATGAAGAAGGTGAGTTATTTAGTACAACGCACTGGCGTTCAGTGTGTGGGCTTGATAAAACGTTCAGTCCCAAAATATGTCATTGCAAAGTAATTTTAAACGCAGTCGTATAAATCAGGATTTATATCATATCTGTCTATAAGGAATCGCAATGAACTTCCATTCACAACTTAATTTATATCATTCTATACTCACTTTTCTAAAGCTATATTAGAAACGATTGGCTACCTTCGCAACCAACAGACCATCTTATATTTTATTATACTTTCATTAACTCAGCGGATACATTACCTACAGTGAATTCTTATTTTCAGAGAATCCGTTCCCCTTCATTTCACGTTCAAGTTTAGGTTTTTAGTCTGCTTCCATCACCTATTTTCTGTATGTATTATACATTGTTTTGGTATCGTCTTACCTATTACACCTACGTACATGTATACACGTATACACACACACACACATACACACATATATTTATGTGTATATATACATATATACTGATAGATAGATAGATAGATAGATAGATAGATAGATAGATAGATAGATAGATAGATAGATAGATACAACTCAAGGCACAAGGCCTAAAATTTTGGGGGAGGGGTCCAGTCGATTAGATCAACCCCAGTACGCAACTGGTACTTAATTTATCGACCCCGAAAGGATGAAAGGCAAAGTCGACCTCAGTGGAATTTGAATGCAGACCGTAAAGACAGACGAAATACCGCTGAGACATTTCGCCCGGCGTGCTAACGTTTCTGCCAGCTTTCCTTATTATATAATAATAAGGGTGAAAAATTGAATATTAATTTGATTAATATCAATTTAATACCAGTGGCCTAGCATATTGAAAAATCTGAAGATTCAGAAAAATTATATTACATATATATAAGAGGGATGACCACTAAGTGGACATCCATTATGCTAGAAGAAGACCACCTATGGTCTGACCACTAACAAAAGAACAATCTTTTCGTAGTGGTCAGACCATAGGTGGTTTTCTAGCATAATAGATGTCCACTTAGTGGTCATCCCTCTGATATATATATATTTGTGCGTGTGTGTGTGGTGGGGTGAATATATATATATTCACACACACACACACACACACACACACATATATATATTACACCAAGAACCAGATGATCGGACGTAGTTATTCCCTGCTGATCACACAGTAGTTCCTCGTGCTGTTCTCAGGACTAAAGTGTCTAGATGACGGAGCTCATGACATTCCCCCTAAACAGAGCAGCCGTCCATCGCAGGGTTGTTTACTTATTTACTTATTTACAGCTAACTTGATTAGAACAACGTGAAATAAGGTATTTCACTCAAGAACCTTTAGACCCCTTCTTCAGGGGATCGAAAAATTCAACACATGATCAGGAGCATCACACCCAAATCTTTAGGCAGCACAAGTTGACAATGTGTGTGGCTGAGTGTATGATTATGTTTCTAGTTGGGCGTTGGCCAACAAAACCGACGATTAAAAATTTAACAAGAAAAGATTTAGGCTTTTATTTGTCACGTGGGCATCTGTGTGTGTTTGTGTGTGTATGTATATACACACACACACACACACACACACACACACACAGACACACACACACACACACACACACACACACACACACACACACACACACACACACACACACACACACACACACACACACACACACACACACATATATATATATGTATATATAACAAATGAAAGACAGAAGATGGAATATACGAGAATTTATTATTAATCACAACAATTGCTCCGGCACATCGAGCATCGACTCCTCTTGTGAGACACACAAAAACTGGTTCAGGAGTATCCAGTGGTGCAGGCGTATCTCGTCGGGTGATAAATAAATAAAAAAAATCTAGTTAAAATGACTGTTCCATAATGCAACTTTCCGTTTTGTAGCGAGTAAAACAGCCAGACGGAGGAAAATTCTTTATGTATATAGAAGTTCCAAAAATAAAATTGCAGAAGACAAAAAGAGAAGCGAAAACTTAATCCAGCGAGAAAAGTATTGAAAATAACCGTTTACCGATTTGGATGTATAAACGCCCTCGAGCAAGCAGCATGGAACAAGTACACACGCTCATACAAGCAGCAGCAAAAATGTGAGCATATGCATATAGATATTCAAACAACAGTGAGAAGCTTAGACCATACTGAATTATAGTTTGACAGGATAAATTGTAAACATAATTCAAATTTGAATGAATAAGTTTCATAAAGAAATCCGTGTCAACAAAGTAGCCTGTTATTGAGAGAGAATAATAAAAGTGTTAATAAATAAATAAATAAATAAATAAATACAACACAGCAAAAAATACCATTGGCTGAGATTACTTACCTCCTGTTTATTACAAATATATAATTAAGAAACTGAAAACGATTTCCTCATTCCAGCAAGCGTGAGCAATCTCGAAACTCAAAGTTTTCAACTGAAACGATCTAAACACAAAATTTATTCAACTGAAGACGTCTTCCTTCAGGTAAGGAAAACATTTTCTTGTCTTAAATTTTGCCTTGAGGTACACTTTCAATGTAAAACTGGAAATAGAGTTTACGTATATGTGCATGTATGTATATCAATATACAGGTGTGTGCAT
>NC_069009.1:11575563-11579621 GCF_001194135.2 Octopus bimaculoides
GTAAATTTGCTTTAGAAGTGTTGCGATGTATTGAAAAATAATTTTTCTGCAAAATTAGATAGTTTATCCTGTTCATGCTATATTATTAGCATTATCCTGCGTTTGAGAATAAAATTATTTCCTGGTATATATATAGTTGAAATTTACAGAAAAACAAACGACGAAGAGAGGTGTATAAACAACAAGCAGGTGTATTAGTTTGACGCTCGGGAAGGTGAGAAAGTGTTTTACGTTTCGAGCCGACGCTCTTCAGCAGAAAGGAGCACAAGGAAATAGACATAGTTAGAATAAAAAGAGAGAATATAAAAAAACTTATTGAATTAGCGGTCAGCCATGGCGACTATATATATGCAGGTGTTAGAATATCGCAAGAATACAGGAGGAACGTGGCTGGAGACTGTCGAGGCTAACTATGTGTGGATGTCCTTTTGTTTGTAAGATTACGCTTCATCTGATGATTACGATTTTTTGCGATGAAATAATCTTCTCATTCTTCTATTTAAAAATACGTATGATACAGCTGTAATGAGCTGACAACTATCCATCGTCTGTTATTATCCATTTGATACATACATGTGTGTGTATGTGTGTGTGTGTGTGTGTGTGTGTGTGTGTGTGTGTGTGTGTGTGTGTGTGTGTGTGTGTGTGTGTGTGTGTGTGTGTGTGTGTGTGCATGTGTGAACGTGCGTATATACATATATATCTATACATATGGGTATAAAATCGTTAGGGATATCTGACTGTCTGTCTGCCTCACTCTCTCTTTCTTCTTTCTCGATCTCTGTATGTATAATATATGTGCGCACGCGCGTGTGTGATAGGACGTGCTTCGTATATGACAGTTTTCCATCCAGATTTTGACACTTGATGGTACCGTCTTCCGCGGATACCATCCACTTTCATCGATCAGCACTTCTTTATGCAGCTGTCTTCATTCATACACATCAAATCTCTAAGCCAACGTAGTCTTCTCTCTTGCATGCATTTGATTCCTCTAATCCCCAACTTTTCTCTCAATACATTTGCATTTTGTCATAAATGCGCACTAATGTTGCACATCCAACGGTGCATACTACCTTCGTTTCTCTCCAGTCTACGCATATCTTCTGCACATTCAGAACCCATGTCTCACTACCATGGAGTATAGCCGTTCGCGCACAAGCATCATACAGTCAACCTTTCCCTTTGAGAGAGAGTTCTTTTGTAGCCAACCGAAGTAATAGTTCTCTGAACTTCCTCCACCCAATTCTTATTCTAGAAACAAAACTGTCATTCTAGAACAATGGTTCTCGACCATTTTCTTAACTTTGGACTCCTTTGATTCCAATTTCCCTCAGATTGACCTTCATAGCCATTCAGTTTTTAAAACATCGTTTTATCATGACCGATATCCAAACTACAGTGGAAAAGGCTAGCCACTGGATCTGGTTTTAAAAAACAGACGACGAGCGATGGCTAGAAGAATATTGAACTTTATTTAATAACCAGTTTATCTAGCAAGCGGGGCCTCATATTAGTTAGGCGGAGGCGGTACGCATTGATGCCCCGAAATGGTGCGCATTCTCTCCTGACGACCCCATACACTTGATGGTTTCCGGCGTGCGGAGTTCTCAACTGGTAGCATATGTATGTGCAAGTTGTTTGCAAAACAACATAGTTTTATAATTAAATAATACAAGAAATTGTATAAAAAACATTGTTAACACATTTTGTGTACAACCAATTTATAGCATATTTATTTTCACTAACAAAATCTTCTATAGATCCCCAAGGGTCATGTGAACCCTGGTTGAGAAGCCTTGCTCTAAATGAATATATGTTCGTATCATGAACCCTGCTTTTGCTAACTGATTATGTACCTAATTGTTTCGGTACCTGATCGTTTACGATCTTCCATAATCACTAGAAGACATATATGCCTTCTCAATTCTCACATCCTTTGAGTCAATGGTACATCGAGGATGGAGGGGTTATAGATCTGTAGAGGCTGGTAATACGTTTTCAGTAGACTGGAGCATCATGAAAAGAAGGGTCCAGAATGATGAGGGTCTACCAGCATTTATTTTGATTGTTTTTCAGCTCTCATAGCTCTGCCATTTGTGAGACTTTGACCCAGCCAACAGATAGGAAGACCAAAGCTGGGTAGAGCATTTATATACATACATACATATGTACATACATACATACATACATACATGCATATATGTGTGTGTATGTGTGCGTGAGTGAGTGAGTGAGTGAGAGAGAGAGAGAAAGAGAGAATGTTTGTGTATGTGCCTGCATGTTTGTGTATGTGTACACAAGAGTGTACGCATACATAGATACATACACACATTTGTGCATACACACTTGCATATACAAATATTCACGCAGACGCATACACAATCATATTCTCTCCCTCTTTCTTTCTATCTTTCTCTTTCTTTCTCTCTCCCACATACACGCACGTATAAATACATACACTTACGTGTGGATCAAATGTTGGGCGTAGCCGAGTTGATATTCGATAAAATCTACTATACAAAATGTAACAACAAAAGATATTATTTGTTCCCAATCACAAAATCATTTCCATAGGTATAGGCGCAGGAGTGGCTGTGTGGTAAGTAGCTTGCTTACCAACCACATGGTTCTGGGTTCAGTCCCACTGCGTGACACCTTGGGCAAGTGTCTTCTACTATAGCCTCGGTCCGACCAAAGCCTTGTGAGTGGATTTGGTAGACGGAAACTGAAAGAAGCCTGTCGTATATATATTTATATAGATGTATGTATGTATATGTTATATGTGTGTGTATATGATTGTATGTCGGTGTTTGTCCCCCACCATCGCTTGACAACCGATGCTAGTGTGTTTACGTCCCCGTAACATAGCGGTTCGGCAAAAGAGAACGATAGAATAAGTATAGGCTTACAAAGAATTCGATTTTTTACTAAGAGGTCGATTTGTTCGGCTAAAAGGCGGTGTTCCCACATGGCCGCAGTCAAATGACTGAAACAAGTAAAAGAATAAAAGAATAATAAAGAAAGGTTTATATAAGGTACATGCATCGGTTATGGTGCATGTGCACGTGTGTATGTATATATATATATATATATATACACATAAACACAAACACACACATGTACATATCTATATATCTATATATACATATATTTACATGTATATATCTATACCAATATATTTGGAGGCGCAATGGCCCAGTGTTTGGCCAGCAGACTCGGGGTCGTAGGATCGCTGTTTCGATTCCCAGACCGGGCGTGTGAGTGTTTATTGAGCGTAAACACCTAAAGCTCCACGAGGCTCCGGCAGGGGATGGTGGTGAACCCTGCTGTACTCTTTCACCACAACTTTCTCTCACTCTTACTTCCTGTTTCTGTTGTGCCTGTAATTCAAAGGGTCAGCCTTGTCACACTGTGTCACGCTGAATATCCCCAAGAACTACGTTAAGGGTACACGTGTCTGTGGAGTGCTCAGCCACTTGCACGTTAATTTCACGAGCAGGCTGTTCCGTTGATCGGATCAACTGAAACCCTCATCGTCGTAACCGACGGGAGTGCCATGATATATCTTTATACCGTAAATCTTCGAGTATAGACCGCCCTTGAGTATAATACGCAGGGGATTTTTAGGGGGTTGTACCTCTGAAAAACCTAAATCTTATGTATAATACGCACCCCTACTCTAACTTGAGTCAAGGAGGTTTATATAACGTCCTTGGTTTGTAAACATATATACGGTAACGTCCTTTATTATTATTGTATATATAACATAATGCAAACGTGTAGCTTTTTGTGCTCTTTGTTTGCAGAAAATATAGAAATAACTAATAATGTCAGTGAAAAATAAATATAGCTTAAGGTATTACCTTAAGGTATTTTCGCGCCCGACCTCACAAAATGCGGACAGCAAATAGAGACTCGGACATTGCTTAGAAAATATTTTTCATTTCGAACCTCGTATATAGTACGCACTAGGGATTTTGACCTTTAAATTTTTGGAAAAAAATGCAGATTATACTCGAGGATTTACGGTAT
This sequence comes from Octopus bimaculoides, assembly GCF_001194135.2. Taxonomy (NCBI): domain Eukaryota; kingdom Metazoa; phylum Mollusca; class Cephalopoda; order Octopoda; family Octopodidae; genus Octopus; species Octopus bimaculoides. The sequence goes on from NC_069009.1 coordinate 11,579,599, forward strand.
ATAAATATACACACACACACACA
>NC_069009.1:11580131-11584178 GCF_001194135.2 Octopus bimaculoides
GTGTGTGTGTGTGTGCTTATGTATTCATTTATATGTATTTGAGCCCAAACACGGAATTTGAGCCCAGAACACGAGGACAGAAGAAATATCCATTTTTTATCATATTGGTTAATAAGCTTTCGTCTTGAGCAGCTAATATGAAACCTTCACTCTCTGCTTTTAGCCCTATTATTATCATTATTATTATTATTATTTTTATTATTATTATTATTATTATTATTATTATTATTATTATAATCATCATCATCATCATCATCTTCATTATTACTATAGTCTCGCTTTATCATAGGTTTTGTTGGAGCTCCTGGAGTCTTGCAGGTGTAGCGGGCTTACTACCTACAACCTACGGTACCATGGTATCTGTTCTTTTCAGCTATCTAATACTTTCCTGGTTACCAAGGTGGTAAACCGTTTGTAACAGTTCTACTAAGCACTCTATTCCAATTTCCTTTATATTCCCCGTGATGCCTTCTGGTACTGTCCCCAAGGACCCAACAATAATTGGCACTATCTTCACCTTCTTCATTTTCCATAGCTGGGTTATTTCGTACTCAAGAGAGTTGTATCTGTCTATTCAACTTCCTTCTTGACTATTCGTGTCTCAAAAAGGCATGCAGCGTCAACTATACAGAATACGTGGTGCACCTTGTCCACCACCACTAGGCACCTGATTTGCTTGGATTGAGGAATCCCAGAGGATTTTGCAAGTCTCCTACTCCGCCACTCTCTGAGATTTGTACTCATACTCCGTCTTGCCTCTCTCTAACCTCCACTTTTCACACATTTTCCAATGTAACACATTCGCTACCTGATCGTCTCGCAAAATTTGTAGTGGATACACTTGCTCATTCCTAAGGTTGAACTTCCAGATTTCGTGGCCAAAGCTCGGTTTTGCGCTACCAGTATAATGCTTTCGGTCCCTTTTTTTAGGCTTCCTTTTCATCAGCCAATTCCACCCATTTTTTCCAGCAACTTCTCATGTAGCTACATGGAATAGATTGTGTAGTTCCTTCTTGCGTAATTCTTCTTCACCTCGTCTTTGTATTCTTCCTTTGTTTTCCCTTTTTTCTCTGCTCTCAATACTCCCTCGTTCCTAACTGTCACTAGCAAGATTTCTTTACTTTGGGCTACGTATCTCAATAAGCTCTCGAATACGATACCCACGCAGTCTTCCACACTTATCAGTCTCCTTCCTCCATTTGCTCTCCTCCTGTATAGGCGATCAGTGTCTGCACATGGATTATGGGTTCCATGCCATGTTAGGAGCTTTCGTGTCTTCCTAACTACCTTTTTAACTCTTCTGTCCACTTCAGGATTCCAGCGCCATAACAAGCTACTGCGACTGCGCGGGAGTATATTGCCGAAATTATATTACTAGCATTCAGCTTTGAAGCCAATATTTTTCTCACTTGCCTCAGATACTCTAATTTTGTCTTTTCCTTTGCGTCATGGCGTTTGATTCCATCCATATCCACAGGTATTTATAGCTGGACTGAGGTTGAATTTCCTTCATCATTTCATCACTTGGCAGCAATATGCCTTCTGTCCTGGCAAACTTTCCTCGTCTCATCACCATCGTAGCACATTTTGAGAGTCCAAACTCCATTATTATTGTTGTTGTTCTGGTTTTGGTGGGGGGGGGTGATCTTGATGCTGGTGGTGCAGGGTAGCAGCTGGGGACATTTATGACTTTTCCCTTAAATGAAATACTGGTAGGTAGAATGACAAGAGGGTAGTCAATAGATGGCCACTGTCAGCAAGAATACAGGGCAGGGCTTCTCGAAGAGGTATGGGCTGTGGAAAATGTTATAAGGACCGTGGGCCAGTGAGACAATGATGGTATGAATATATGAAACACAAGGTGTACATGAGTTTGGCTTAAGCCATGTGTTAATGGTTGATATATCTGGGTTGATATATCTGGGTTATCCGGAAGGAAATTTATTAAGTGTTTAATAGTCTTAAGAATATTTGCAAACTTTTATAAAGCCACTTGTTGGTAATATCAAGAAAAACATTCAGCTATCAATAATGCTTTAGATAAACTAAAGTTTAGAATATTTATGTCATTTTATGGGAGTTTTGAAAAATATGGTCGTCTTTATTTTGTTGTTTAACTCATCTTTTAAGATTTTTAAAACTAATTTCTTTTTTAATCAAAAGACATGGATGTAAATAAGATTATAAAGAAAATTTTGGAAGGGAACTTTCAGGATATCAAACGACTTATTAAAAAATGTCCGGATAAGGTAAGTTATCCTTATATTGCATTTTCAATACTGAATGTTTATTATTTTATATCCATTATTAAATCTTCCTAAGTAACCACATATATTTGTCCATAACAATTCATTTCTTTCTTCAACTCTTCCCTCTAATCCTCATCATTGCCACTTTTTATGAATATTTAGCTGAACCTTGAGGCATGTCAGAATTGATGGAATGGGAGTGAGAGAGAAACCCATCCTCACACACTGCACTGGAGTATTCTGGCAGAAAATATTCAGTCCAAGAGATGAGGGACAGATGGAGTCCTTAGATGGGTGATAACTTAGTCAAGAAGTTCTCTTTCTACAAACAGTTGAAGGATTTCCTGATGTCATGGGCTACACCCTTTCTTTTGCAGAATTTGTCAAACATTTGAAAACACTTATGTGTCACATAGGAACCAAACCCCCACTTAATCTGGCTTTATAAAACTGTATTGCTGCTCATTGGATATATAAAGAAAGATATCCAAAGGGACATTTATGACTTTTCCCTTAAATGAAATACTGGTAGGTAGAATGACAAGAGGGTAGTCACTAGATGGCCACTGTCAGCAAGAATACAGGGCAGGGCTTCTCGAAGAGGTATGGGCTGTGGAAAATGTTATAAGGACCGTGGGCCAGTGAGACAATGATGGTATGAATATATGAAACACAAGGTGTACATGAGTTTGGCTTAAGCCATGTGTTAATGGTTGGATCAGAAACTAAAGTGAAGTGGTGACGCATCACATCGCATATTCACTTATTGGGGGATGACGTTGTGGTAAGTAGTCATCCATGTGAATACTAGAAGCCAGAGGTAAATTAATCTGACCTGATATTAATTGTGAGAATATTAAAAATGTGGGATATCGAATCATAACAAGAAAAGGGACATTAAAAAATGCTTGCTTAGTGAAACAAAAACACATTTAAAAAGTTTGAGAAGCACTGGCAGAGAACTGTCATGGTTGGGGCGCAACGAGTTGAATGATTCTGTAAAATGTATAGAGGTTCTCTTAGTAAGAGAGCAGAAGATTCGAGAAGGAAGAGAGCTGACAGATGTTGAAATGCAGAAAAAAACATCCTTTATCTTCTTGATGACCATCATACATGTATTTAAATGGGGGACAAACGACTGCCAGTTAGTGATGGTAGGTGTTTTCCTCCAGATGATGTCCATACCGTTGTTCGTCTGTACAGATGTAATACAGATGTGTATGAACCACTCACACATTCTTACATGCTGTATGGCTACAAACTAATGAAAGCCCTTCTACTGCTGTCTTATTTAGGCTCAAACTATTCACTGATATTTTAATATTTCTTATTTTCTCCACTGTTTCCTCTCATTTGTATCTACTTTTTCACACTTTGAACACATTTAACAGAGGTTGGTGTCATTCAGAAGTTCCCACAAATATCAAGTCACAAATAATTACTATATCACAGCTCCAGTGACTAACATAAAGAGGTTTGTCAAGTAAATCTCAGGTTGCTGTCTCACCAGACATATAACATCTGAGAGGGGGCATGCTACAACTCTCTCTCCTTCTCCTTCTCTTTCTTCCTCTCTCTCTCCTCGTCCACCTCTGTCAGTCCGTTTCTCTCCCCCCTCTCTCTTTCTTTCTTAAATCTACTTCATATTTATAGCAGTTGATAAAAGTGTTGCTACGTATAATTAATACATGCAAGTCATTCTCTCTATTTCACACACACACACACACACACACACACACACACACACAGAGTGTTATATATGTGTGTGTATGTGTATATATATATGTGTGAATATATA
>NC_069009.1:11584291-11586857 GCF_001194135.2 Octopus bimaculoides
TATGTATACACACACACATATATATAAATATATATCAAATTATTATTGAAATACAAAAAAGTCAACAATTTGTTTCGACTTATATACATTATTTTATTCATAAACAATTCATATCTATTCTTTTACTCTTTTTTTTTTACTTGTTTCAGTCTTTTGACTGTGGCCATGCTGGAGCACCGCCTTTAGTCGAGCAAATCGACCCCAGGACTTATTCTCTGGATGCCTAGTACTTATGCTATCGGTTCTTTTGCCGAACCGCTAAGTTACGGGGACGTAAACACACCAGCATCGGTTGTCAAGCAATGTTGGGAGGACAAACACAGACACACACATACATATATATACATATATACGACGGGCTTCTTTCAGTTTCTGTGTACCAGATCCACTCACAAGGCTTTGGTCGGCCCGAGGTTTTATTAGAAGACACTTGCCCAAGGTGCTACGCAGTGGGAATGAACCCGGAACAATGTGGTTGGTAAGCAAGCTACTTACCACACAGCCACTCCTCTCTTCAGGGTTTTCGTTCAAAAAGACAGACGAAATTCCATATAAAAGGACTTCCAGATTGCAAAATAGTGATTCAAAATACTTGTGTTTAGGAACGTGAGCATTAACTATTCAAATACAAAACAAGTACAATAAAAGAACAAAATTATAACAGACAAAATAACAAATTTAAAAAAATCAAAAGATGTTTGTATATATCTCAAATAATATTAATCCAAATGCATTTAAGTCGAAAACAACAACTGGCTATTTTAAAAATATATAATAACAATACATAGAGTATCAAAATTTTACTAAATTTAGAGACGGTAATAAAACGTAAATCGCTATTCATTCTATAAATATGCCTATGCATGTTCGAAAAAACATATTTCTAGTATAACAATTATTTATTTATATGCAATACTTTTCATGTATTTATAATTACTCAGAGAAAATATATATATATATATATATATATATATATTATTAATATAGTATTATATTAATATCATGATAATATGTAATAAATCTCTTTTATTTACAGTTACTGATATAAGGATTATCCAAAACAACTAACAAAAGTTGGTCCTTGGTTATGTAGTGTATCGAAGGGAGAATTCCGTAAGAAAAAATCAACAAAAACTTAGTTACAGCGTATATAATTAAATATCAAAATTTTATTAAGTCGTTCAAAAGTAACTAAATTAGAAGTTACTGAAATACGGATTATTCACAATAATTAACAAGGAATTGTCCTTAATCTCCGTAATCTACGGAGAAGCAAAGATTAAGAAGCAAAGAGGCAACGCGTTGCTGATTTGCTCCACGTAGGAAATAGCATCAAGCGAATTTCCAAGTTGTTTAATGCGTCATTAAGCACAGTTTACAACGTCAAGAATCGTTTGGATAACATCAGAGGAATTCAGACGAAACGAGGCACTGGAGGAACCAATAATAAGCAAGATCCAGCGTTCCTGACTGCCCTCAAATCTAAAATTTTGAAAGATCCAACCACATCCAATGGGAAAGCTGGCAACTGATATAAAATTTGCTGCCAAGAAATGCTGTTCACTGTGATTTAGGGCTGCAATCCTCTGCATAAACTCCACCCGACCTATTCAATAAATGTCAGGAGGCTTGAAAAGGTAACAAAAAAAAGGGTTGCTCTTCCTCAAGAGGTCTGGATCCAATTTTTAAAATATTTTGTGACGGAAAAATCCTCACTGTGGAAACTGTTGTGAACAGACGAAATGATTAATTTATTACTGAATCACCATCTCAAGTCAAGGGTGTCTTCAGAGCAAAGTATCCTGCTCAGGTGATTGTTTTGGGAATTGTGGCATCAGATGGCAAAAAATGCCCCTGCATCTTTTCAAATCTGGTGAGAGAATTGCTGCTGATGTATATAACAAAGTGTTATGCTATCATGTCTTGTCTTGGTTTGAGGCTAATTACTCTGAAGGTAATTATGTGTGGGGTCAGGATGGAGCGTCTGCTCATATAGCGAAGAAAGTGCAAAAGTTTTGCAAAGACAGTCTTGCTGAGTCATGGCCTTCTGATTTCTGCGCCTCCTCCAGCCCAGATCTGAATGCACTTGACTATTCTATTTGGGGCTCCTTGATGTTCATCCTAGCACAGAACACCTTAAGCAAGTTTTGAAGGAAGAATGGGCCAAATTGTCTCCACATTTTCTTATAAAGAGCTGTGGAGCTTTCAGACGCCGTATCCAATTGATGACAGAAAGTAGTGGTGGACACATTGTGTAGAATCTCTGTTACGGACAGTAATAGTTTGTGTATAAATAATTTTGCTATACGTCGACTTTTCCATTTACAATAAAACATTTTCAAATTCCGTTTGGCTTCCCCCAAGTTTTGCTTCTCTACCCTGTGTGTGTGTATATATATATATATATATATATATATATATATATGGTGGTTGTCTACTCCTTAAACAGAGTTTGACCACCTCCTGCACCTACACCTTAGCCCTTTCATGGCGTCTGATGTGGCTTTTTAAACCAGACAGTGTTTTGAAAAAACACCCACACAGATTGCACCTCTGATTTGCACTA
>NC_069009.1:11588533-11589138 GCF_001194135.2 Octopus bimaculoides
AATTATTTATATAGAAAATACAAAATGTTTCCGGTTTCGATGATGAATTTCATCTTATCTAATATAAATAAAAATTTGGAATTTGAAGTAAAAATAGTCCGTATATATCTTTGTTTGGTGGTTAGAACATGTCTGACATTTTTTCGTAAAGTCTTCTTTAGATATAGTTTGTTTGTAAATAATTTGGTATAAAGTTCAAGGTGTTAAACAAGGAGAAGTGTGTTGTTTGTCTGAATGAATCTTTGTGGTTTCCTGCTGAGGTAGTGGCTTAAAAGTATTTATCGAATGGGTTTTATGTCCAGCTCTGTGTGTGTATGTGCGTGTGTATGTGTGTGTATGTGTGTATGTGTTGCGTTGAATCTTCTTTCAATATATATGGAATGTGACCAGCTGTGTGTTAATGGGTGTGTATGTTGTGATCAATGTCTTATTAAGAATTCTATTAAGGAACTGCGATGTTTTCTTTCGAGTGTCTTCAGCTGTGTATTGTGTGTGTGGTTGTGTTTGTGCAGTCATATATATACATATATATATACATATATGTATACATATATACATATATGTATACATATATATATACATATATATATGTATATATATATATA
>NC_069009.1:11589336-11592739 GCF_001194135.2 Octopus bimaculoides
ATTTATTGATTGGTAGTGGTTGAATCTATATTCAACTGTGGTTTATACTTGTTAATAAGTTGTCTTTATTTAGTTTTTGTTGTTCGTTGAAACAATCTGACCACCTGTACAGGGGGAAAGATTTTGAAATTGGGGAAATCCATTCCTGCACAGGTTGTAATGTGAGTGCTTAAAGTGATTTTCCTCGTGTTTTTATCTCGGATCTGATGGCGATGAATCGTCATTCTGTTGCGTAACCATCCACCCGTGTGATTACGTAAATCAGGTTTTCTGTGTTGCAGGTGAGATTGGATTTAAATTTAAAGATCTGACCGTCTTTGAATTTAAATTCTGGTCCCTCAAGTGCCGCAGTTTGTTCTTCTGCATTTTGTGCCAGTTGGGTTGAGGGTTTCTTTGTGAGTTTTTGCTCCAGTGAGAATAATTTTTAGTGTTTGGGGGCTGTCTTTTGCTTTTGATGATTTGTTGTTTTTCTAAGATTATTCTAATTTTTTCATCTGAAAATAAAATAGAGGTGCGGTATTTGTGGATGGATGTGATCAAATATTTCGGTGTTTCTGAGATTGAGAGTTGACACAAATGGTAAGACACTTTTTGTTTTGCTTTTTGTTTTCCTAGGTTCATCGATAACCATTTGTTTATGCCGTTGGTGATTATGCGAGGAGTGAAGGCTCTTTCGATAAGTGTGTCCTTCAGTTCGTCTAGTCTTTGCTCCCCTCTTAGATGGTTCTGATACCATGGCACAAATTCGTTTGGCCAGGTTTAAGGTAATGTTGAGCTTGGTGTGTTTCGGCTGACATGATGTAAAAAGAAGATACTGTTTGGATTCAGTGAGTTTGTAGAATGTGTCCGTTTCTATTTTCCCATCTTGATTTGTGATTAGGATATCCAGAAAGACGAGTTCTTTGGGGTTAAACTTCATTGTGAATTTGATGCTATTGCTTAGGTTGTTTAACATATTTTAAAATTCAGGTTGTCGATGTTTTCCTGCTATAAGATAAAGCAAACATCCAGGTGTCTTTTCCAACTGTTTCTGAGTTGTGTATGGAACGTGTGACCGAATATTACAAGATATTGGTAGTAGATCCTTTATTCATGGACTCCCATGACTACGTTAGCGTACATGGAGGCTACTTTCGTACCCATCACCGTTCCTGATGATTGGTAGTAATCCGAACCATTGAAGGTGAAATAGTTGTTTTCAAGAATTGAATCTGAGCCCAGAGCACTAATATATATATTACTGTAACTTGTCACCAATTATGTAGTATCACCACTAACAATGACGATACTAGTTTTACACTATAAACGTGTAGTAACAATAAACTTACGACGAGGAAGGGTAACAACAATGTAATAATCAGAACAAAGTTTTCACGAACTATACGCGAACCAGCAAACGATATTCCCACAAACGACCAATACGATACCTTATGACTTGCTGCAATTAACGCCTACTCTCTGTCTCTCACTCACTCAAACCGCTACTCCTATTTACAGTTCTTTGGTCAAGTCTGTTCTCGCAGATGGTGTCGTGATTCTCGCCACAACATCTCGCCTTTTGAGATTTCAACTTCATTAGCAAACAAAATTTTATTTTTTTAATTTTATATTTATTTATTTATTTATTTCTCTCCCTTTTAAAATCCTTTTTTAGGGAGTTCAGTAACTTTTCCGCTTAGGAGTTATTTCTAAATGTTGAGTCTGTTTCCGTTTCTTGTTACTGGTCAGTTTTTTTCAGTGCTGGCACATCGAACATGTCGTAAAACACTTCCATTGGAATTTCCTTCCTTTTTCTGTATGTCTGGATTTTAATTGATTTGGGTTTCGTTTATGCTCCCATCGTAGGCCTTTTATTCAATACATCATGTTTCCAATTCTTTTAGTTACTACACCATCCTGGCAACTCCCTTTACCGTTCTTGTACACGTCGAAATGAACTTTATCTCCGACATCAAAATGTTTAGTTGCATTTTTTCCGGTTTCTCTATACTTTTTTTTCTGTGGCAACAATTTGTCGAAGATAAATTTTATCTTGCGCGTGAACACTCCCTCTGCAGGCGACTTGCCTAAACTGATATTTGGATTGGGCGTTATTCTGTACATCTCAAAGAATTTAAGTTAGCGCTTCGTCAATTCCCAACTCGTTCTTTGCTTTTCTTAATGCTCGCCTGAAAGTGTCTACGAATCGTTCTGCTTGCCCATTTGACCTCGGGTGGTAGAGCAGGGTAAACATGTGCTTCATTGAATGCATTTTGCAGAATTTGTTAACTTGTAACCTGTAAATTGAGTTCCATTGTTCGATACTATAATGTCCAGAACACCATTTGAAGCAAATAGTTCTGGAACTTTATTGTTGCCTTCGAAGTAGGTTAATTACGCCTACATACTTCCAGCCAATTTGTAAAGCTATCCACAATGACCAAGTAGTACACACCATTCATTGGTCCAGTGCAGTTTATATGTACCCTGAACCACGGACTATCAGTCTCAGGCCACGACTGGTGTTTCCTTGGCTGCTAGCGCACAACTTGTACATGACTTTACCAAATTTTAAACGTTCCAGTCCATTGTCGGTCAATACACGTAACTCATCAAAGCTTTCATTCGCGACCTCTACAGGTGTCAACTATAAAATTCATGTAATACACGTTTCTGTAATGCGGTTGGAACTATCACTCTTTGTGCGTATATTAATACATAGTCGCAGAGTGAAAAATGGTTCGCGTTTCTCTTTTGTTTATTTTCCAAGGCTTTCTTCAGTTTCATGATGTATTTGTTCTCCGCTGTTTCACTTTTTACATCTTACACAGTCACTGGCAGCTCCTGAATGACATTAAACATAATATTTTTTATTTCCTTTCCTGATTGTAATGCGGTTATCACTGTATCTTCCAGCAGTTTTGCATTGTTTGGAATTAGCTTAGATAAACAATCCGCATGACCAATTTTCTTAGGAAGAAGGAATGTACTCCATCGCAAAGTTGTAATTTAACAATATTGTACTCCAGCGTTGTAATTTATTTGCAGTATGGGAAGAAATTTCTTTCTTTTACGCGAAGATTGATAGTAACGGTCGGTGGTCAATCGAAAGCCGAAAACTTCTACTGTGCAAAAATCTGTGTAATTTCTGAGTGTATATTTATGTAATTACTATGTCAATGTCTATGATGTTTCTATTTCTTACTTTCAGCCGTCAACTTGATGCTTTGACCACTTTAATGAATCACGGCGCTGACGCAAATACGAAGGACAACCAGTACTACACCCCTCTCCATTTAGCTGCGTTGAGCGGGAAAGAATGGAAAGATTTGGTGGCAGCGTTATTACGAACAAAAAGGAAGGGGTTAAAGGTTAGTCAAGATATACATATACATATATATATATATATATATATATATATATA
>NC_069009.1:11593848-11594842 GCF_001194135.2 Octopus bimaculoides
ATATATATATATATATATATATAGGAGTAACTACGTGGTAAGTAGTTTCCTTACCAACCACTTGGTCCCGGGTTCAATCCCACTGTGTGCCACCTTGGGTAAGTGTCCTCTACTATTGCCTCGGGCTGACCAAAGCCTTGTAAGTGGATTTGGTAGATGGAAACTGAAAGAAGCCCGCCGTATATGTATGTATGTATGTATGTATTTGTGTGTCTGTATTTGTACTCCCACCATAGCTTGACAAATAATGTTGGTGTTATTACGTCCCCGAAACCTAGTGATTCGGCAAAAAGAGATCGATAGAATAAGTACTAGGCTTACAAGGAATAAGTCCTGTGATCGATTTGTCCGACTAAAGCCCATGCTCCAACATGGCCGCAGTCAAATGACTGAAGCAAATAACAAAATAAAAGAAAAATAATGTATAAATATATATATATATATGTATGTATGTATGTATGTATACTCCTCATTTTGAGCATTCAACGACAATATGAGTCTTGAAAGACAGAAGCTCCCATGAATTCCAAAATAAAATTTAGGATTTATGTAGGGTCAAATTTGGGAAAAAACAGGGCAGTGGGGAAATAAAAGGAAACCGAACGGAAACAAACATGGACGGTCGTAAGGCCAGAATGAGAGGAAAATAGTGTACACTGCGAGAAACATTTTCTTTGAAAAGAGAAAAGATAGAAGAGAGACAAAGAAAACGTCCAATCCTTTAAACGACGTGCAGGAAAAGAAAGATGGTCACGTGAGGAAGAGATAGAAGGACGATAGTCACGTGTGATCAATGAGAGAGAGAAAAGGAGAAAGAAGAGAGAGAGACAGACAGACAGACAGAAAACGGTGAAGGGGAGAAAAAGGGAATTAGAGAAGGATGGGGTAAAAAAGTATAGAGTAGAGTCGCATCAAAAAGTTTAAGATAAACTTACTTGGAAATAGATGCGTGACGTTCAGTTAAATAATAATATAAATAATATATACATGTTTG
>NC_069009.1:11595381-11597101 GCF_001194135.2 Octopus bimaculoides
TGTGTGTGTGTGTGTGTGTGTGTGTGTGTGTAGTTCGGTAAATGGGGCCGGTAAGAATAAGTCCTGGGGCCGATTTGTTTGACTAAAGGTGGTGCTCCAGCATGGCCGCAGTTAAATGACTGAAACATTTGAAAGAATTAAAATATATATATGTACAAGTTGCAGACGATATTCGAGGACATGCATTTTAGTCATTATTTTATTTGCCTAATTGTTATTGATCTTCTATTTAACAAAATAACAATGACAGGCCCCATGCTTACTAATGAAATGTAAATGCTGTGATTGTGGCTTTGAAGGCTAATCATGGTGATTTAGAAATTTCTCGTTTTCTGAGAGCTGCAAGATCTTTTGTCCACGAGATTTGGTGTGCGTTAGAGAAAGAAGATGGAAGCGTATTACCATTATCAAAACGTAAAAACATTCCAAACGCTCTGATTCTATCAGGACACCTACATTTATTCATGTTATTAAACAAAACATTGAAGCCTATCCAAGAAATCAATGTGGTCAATTGCAAAAAAATTCGTGTGCCAGAAAAACAATCAGAAATGCTGTACATGATGACATCAAATACAAATCTTACGTGGTGAGGACAGGTCAATTCATGTCAGAACAAAACAAAAGAAAACCGTTTAATCAGATCCAAAAGGCTTTTGAACAAACTTAAAAATCCACCAGAAGATGGTGTAATTTGGTTTTTCTCAGATGAGGAAAACTTTGACCAGGACCAGAAAACTAACAGAAGAAATGACAGATGGCTATGTGCAACCCTTTCTTAGGTTCCAAGAGTAATACACACAAAATTTCCTGCAAGTGTCATGGTTTTGGATGGTGTTAGCAATGAAGGACATGTGATGCCTCTTCACGTTTTTCCACAAGGCCTTAAGGTGAATGCTGCTGCGTATATTGAGGTTCTGGATAAATTGTTAAGCCTTGAATCAACAGTGTATGCAATGGAAGGCCCTATGTCTTTCAACAAGATTCTGCACCATCACACAAGGCTCGACCGACACAAGAATGGATAGCCGACAATTTACATGATCACATCACCCCCAACATTTGGCCTCCTAATTCTCCAGATCTCAATCCACTGGATTACTATGTCTGGTGCATCTTTAAGAAAAATGTCAATGAACCCACCCCCCACTCCCATAGCACTAAAGATTCATTGAAAGCCGCCGTAGTTCGAATCATGTCCGATACGAACAAGGGCCACTTAATCTAAACTTGTAAACGATTTCTACACCGCGTAGGGATAGTTATTGATGCTTATGGTGGTTTTATTGAATTAAATTATTAAACTGATAATTCAGCTTTATGTTTATGCTATTTTTATAGAAATACAGATTTTTTTCCTGTTATTATATACGCGTTCTTTTTTTAACCATATATATCTCTTTTACTCTTTTATTCTTTTACTCGTTTCAGTCATTTGACTGCGGCCATGCTGGAGCACCACCTTTAGTCGAGCAGATCGACCCCAGGACTTATTCTTTGGAAGCCTAGTACTTATTCTATCGATCTCTTTTGCCGAACCGCTAAGTTACGGGGACGTAAACACACCAGCATCGGTTGTCAAGCGATGTTGGGGGCGACAAACACAGACACACACACATATACAAATATATATATATATATATATACATATATACGACGGGCTTCTTTCAGTTTCCGTCTACCAAATCCACTCACAAGGCTTTGGTCGGCCCGAGGCTAT
>NC_069009.1:11597491-11598110 GCF_001194135.2 Octopus bimaculoides
TATATATATATATATATATATATATTAGTCGTGGCCGAGGTCACAATATAAGTGAGGTCGTACTTGTGATCGTCGCCAGTGTCTCGTAACTGGTCGGTTAATATCACTCTTCACTTGTTGGGCGATACGCTGTGCTTGTGAAGACCTGTCGAACCGAGAGAAATCGTGGTTATGGTTGTTGACAGTACTTCCTAGTTGACACCCGTGCCGGTGGCACACAGAAAATACTGTTCGAGCGTTGGGCCTCATGGGGGCAGTGACAGGTTACCAAACCTCTGTCGATATACTGCGCTTGTGTATAACTGTCAGGCCGAGTGAGACCGTAGTCGTGGCCGTTGCCGGCGTCAGGTCCTTGGCACCCATGCCAGTGGAACGTAAAAAAAACCCCCATCACACTCTTGTAATGGTTGGCATTAGAAAGGGCGTCGAACAGTAGAAATCTTGCCAAATCAGATCGGAGCCTGAAACAGCTTCCCGGTTTACCGTTTTCAGTCAAATACTGCAATCCAAGCCAGCATGGAAAGCGGACAATAAATGAAGGTGATGATGATGATGACGACGATGACGACGACGACGACGACGATGATGATGATGATATTATATATATATATATATATAT
>NC_069009.1:11598909-11599415 GCF_001194135.2 Octopus bimaculoides
TATATATATATATATATATATATATATATATATACGCATATACATCATCATCATCATATATATACATATGTATACACACATGCATATGTATAGACACACATATTTTGTAGTTCAGTGAGCTTTTTATTTTGGTTATCTTTATATTTTTATATCGGGCTGTGGTATTTATTCGTTTGTATATATGTATATATATCCAAAGTTTTGAATTTAAAAGAGAGTTTTGACGCTGATATCCATTATTATTGAAATTTATTCCTATGTCAACATTTCTGTATAAGGCTATATTTAACTGTCAAATTCAAGTCAAACATATAAATTACCTCACACATCTTCAGGGGAAAAAGGTAAAGAACAAAAGGTAAACACCAAAACATCGTCTCTAAGTTTTGGTGTTTACCTTTTGTTCTTAACCTTTTTTCCCTGAAGATGTGTAAGGCAATTTATATGTTTGACTTGAATTTGACAGTTAAATATAGCCTTATACAGAAATGTTGAGATAGGAATAA
>NC_069009.1:11599425-11603698 GCF_001194135.2 Octopus bimaculoides
TATATATATATACATATATACATATATATGGATATGTGTATATACGTGCATTTAAATACAATATAAATCTCACTTAATTACTCCCGTCCCCAATCATTTCATCTGTTTAATTAATTTGATTATTTTTCTTCTCTTTTTATGAGCCTTTGCTTGTAAATCTCCAGCGCACTCTTTTTTAATGTTTTTTTTTTTCCAGGTGAATGAACGAAATACTGTTGGTCGCACACCTCTACATGAGGCTTGTTACTCTGGATACACAGAAACAGTTCTTCTCTTATTGAATCACACTGGCATCGGTGTCAATATAGTGGACAATAATGGTGATACACCTCTACATCTAGCAGTTATTAAGTAAGTCCCCAATGGATCTGGAATACCAAATCTGTTCTTTTTGTTGACAATAATGTTTGTTCCGTTTTCATTGAGTCATTCATGTTATAATGCCACCATGGGGTCATCGTCTTCCTTCTCTTGTCATTACATCACACTGTAATGACAATGCAATCTATTTCATTAATTAATCGTCACCATGTGTTTGCTGTTGTTGTTGTTGTTGTTGTTGTTGCTGCGGCTTAACTAGACTCATTACTTCATCTCATTCTCCATTACTTCAACGTTACAGGTTCAAACCATCTCTCTTCTTCTTTTCATTCCATGTAAACAATCTTCCTCTCTCTCACACACTCTCTCTTGCAATTGTCCTCTTTCCTCTGACTTTGGGATAAATACAGAATCATCCTCCGACAAAATTTACATTTGTCTTTTTAAGTTCCAAGTTCAAATCCTGCCAGAGCACATATTACCATTGTGGGAATTAATATAAATTGTACCAGTAATATCCAGGGGTCCATTTAATAAACTGTCCTCTCCTCTCTTGTTCTTGTGTCTTCTTTCTGTTGGACAAAATACGTAGTAGTATTTATTTACGACCCGTTATGTTCTGAGTTCAAATCCTGCCAAGGTCGACTTGTCCCTCCATCTTTGCAAGTTTAATAAAATATAATACCAGTCATGGTGTGGGGTCCATATAATTAACTGAAGCCCTTCTTTTCCGCCTAAATTTCATGTTTATATAAGTTGTTCATCGTACCATATATAGATATTTCTGTATTTTACTCAGGTGTGTATATATCATTGTTCTACTGTGTACAGTGTGTATTGACTAAATAAGTGTGTGTGTGTGTGTGTGTGTGTCTGTGTGTGTGTGTGTGTGCGTGTGTGTGTGTGTGTGTGTGTGTGTGTGTGTGTGTGTGCGTGCGTTTGTGTAATAACTGTTGTAATTAGGTTACAGTGACCCAGTCACTTTTATTTTCTTTAATTAATGACCTAACAATTATTAAGTGCTTCAATCTCTGTGATGTCTGTAGTTTTCATATTTTTCTTTCGTCTTTCCATAACTTTCAGGCAACATTATGATGTGGTGACTTTGATGCTCTCCAAGGTTAGTTAAAACACATATTACATACAGTTTCTAGTATTTTATTGATCTGTTTAATATTTATATCATAAAAAGTCGGCGAGCTGGCAGAAACGTTAGCACGTTGGGCGAAACGCTTAGTGGTATTTCGTCTGCTTTTACGTTCTAAGTCCAAATTCCTCCGAGGTCGACATTGCCTTTATCCTTTTGGGGTGGATAAATTAAGTACCAGTTGCACACTGGAGTCGATCTAATCGACAGGCCCCCTCCTCCAAAAATTTCAGGCCTTGTGCCTGGAATAGAAAAGAATATTTATATCATAAGGGTACCATTGAAATAATGGAGCTAGATTTAATCACCTGTATCACAAAACCCTTTAAATGGCCGGTGTTGAGTCTGTAGAGGAACATTATGTTGATCATGCTGATAACGACGGTATTAGTGACAGTCCAACTGACCACCACCGCTGACAATAGTATCTTTAATGGTCAGATGAAACAAAGTCAATATGAAATTACCCAAATATATCACATTCTCCCTCACTCCGTATAAACATATTATGCTACATTATAATAAATATCCAACATCAGCTGCATTATATTCTACTACATTTTATTTCGTTAAATTATATTTTATTATTTTTCTCTTCACTCCATCATTCAGCTTTTCTTTTTATTTGACGTCTTCACTGATCAATTCTAGATATTAAACACCCCATAACATAACGCTAACAACTTTAGCTGTCTGATAATAAATAAATGAAAATGGATTTAATAAACATATATGTTTGATTGTGAGTTTATGTATGTACATGTATATTTCTGTGATTATACGCATATGTGTGTCTATGAGTATATACGTATGCATATATATATATATATATATATATATATATATATATATATATATATATAGGAATGTATAAAAACATAAATATGAATATATACAGTTTATATATTGAAGAGTAAAGGTCTACATGTAAGTCTTTCGAGTTACATATCTTAACGGTCAGATTTTTCAAACTCCTGTATAGTCTTGATCTAGAATATGACACAATCGCATCCATAGATTTCCTGAACTCTATCTATTACCAAACCAATGAAAATAATTAATTTATAACGGTCGACTAATTATTTCTTTTTACTATCATGCTTACCCGTCATTTATTTTATTATATAATTCTTCCCCTGCATATTTAAGCATTGTTTTATTCCTTTTATTTAAATTTATATATTATATATTTTGCATACATTTATATTTTTATTCAGTAGCTAAATACATACGCATAATATATACGATCTAACTTCTTAAATTTATTAGTTATTCGTCTGCATCCTTTCGAGAATATGTTAATCTTTGTTGTATAAGCTCATAAAGCCCTGTTGAAATTCTGCCCCACATAGTTGAAAATGATTATCAATTCTTAGCATTTGACCCTACCCTTATGCTTAGAATTACGAATCCCCCTAGAGACATGAATCGCTACATATATGTAAGATTTTGGCATCTACCATTTTTTAGACCTTTATAATCTATTAGCATTGTCTTTATAAAAAACTTTCAACCTCTTAATATCATACAAATAAATCATTTATACATCCATAATTCTTCATAATTCTCTCTTCCATTATACAGGGTGTCCACAAAGTCTGGGTACATGGGGATTAACGCATACTTTAAGAAATGATTATTCCTTATATTTAATTGTTTATGTTATGATTTTATTTACTCTATGTACCCAGATCTTGTGTACACCCTGTATATATATATATATATATGTATATATATATATATGTGTGTGTGTGTGTTTGTGTGTATGTATGTATGTAAATTTAGTAAATGGAGTAAAACGCATATTTTAACTGAATACTTTTATTTCCAACATATGTTTCGAAGATTACAAATTATACCTTCCATAGGAATAGGTGATGTTGATAAGAATGTAATCTTCTCTTCAGGGAAATGCCTGGGAACCTGCTTAAACGTAAGACATTTTAACCGAACCAATTTATTTTGTCCGAGTTAATTATTAACTAGGAGAAAATAAATACATATAATAATATATATACATACATACATACATATATATATATATATATATATATATATATAAATGTATTACGATGAATATAAGCAAGCCAATATTTGCCTCAGAAGCGCTGAAATGTGTATTGTGAGGTACAAATATGGTTGATTTATTTTCAAACGCTGAGAGAACAGCAGAGACAAGATAAAATATCAATACAAAGCGGAAATATATGCCAGCAACCAGCCATGAGTCTCGAATTCACATCCCTTTAATTACCGTTCAAGTTCATTACCAATTAAGCTAAACTGCCCACTGGCAAATTAACCTACAATTTTAGAACACTTATAAAGCTTTGAAAATAAATTATTACGTTATTTGTATTTCACAATAGACATTTGTATCTCATAATACACATTTCAGGAAGGCAGCGAGCTGGCAGAACTGTTAGCACGCTAGACGAAATGCTTAGCGGTATTTCACCCGTCGCTACATTCTGAGTTCAAATTGCGCCGAGATCAGCTTTACCTTTCATCCTTTCGGAGTCTATAAATTAAGTACCAGTTGAGTACTGGGTCGATGTAATCGACTATCCCCTCCACCCAATTTCAGGCATTGTGCCTATAATAGAAAGGATTATAATACACATTTCAGCACTTTTAAGGTGAACATCGGTTTTGCTTACATTCATCATAATAAACAATTGCGACTTTGCAGCGTTCGGATCTTCTTTAAAACGGGGGCCACATTTTTCATTAACGAAACACTTTGAAACTTGGAACACTGGTAGAATGTGTCATATAAAACATCTTTTTCTCTTAGTCTTCTTT
>NC_069009.1:11604079-11605287 GCF_001194135.2 Octopus bimaculoides
ATGGAGATTAAATACGCTTTACATCGCTTAATCAGCCAAAGGAGTAAATATAAACAACTGAATACTTGTCAGTGATTGGTTGAAATTATCGAAATAAGACAATTTTTTACATGAAATAAATTCGAATACAAAAATATTTTTCTGTTCTATAACACAAAATAGATAAGTATACGAAGTTTGAAAGTCTTTCGGTACCAAAAACACTACGTAAAACATTAATGAAAAATGTGGCCCCCGTTTTAGAAAAGATCCCAGCGTTCTGCTCGGTAGCTTTATAACTGCGGATTAATTTGTCAGTGGGTAGTTTAGCTTAATCGGAAAAACGCTTGACCGGTAGTCAAAGGGATCTGAGTTCGAGCCTTATGTCTGTTTGCTGACGTATTTTTCCGCTCTGTATGAATATTTTTTCTTATCTCTGCTGTTCTATCAGCGTTTGTGCGTTTGAGAATAAATTATTACCTTATTTGTATCTCACAATACATATGTGTGTGAGTACATTAATTTTATAGATGTGGACACTAACTGCCTCAACAATTTTGTAAACCCTTTATTAATATAGTAATATCAAAGGCATCCATCACATATATAATTCCTCTTTACTAGATTCGATTTGCTATTCATGAGTTCACTCTTGTTCATTTCCCTTATAACTTACTATAGTCAGGAATAAAGGTAGATTAAGCTGAAACGATCTGTTTACGACATCTTAATTTCAATTATCATGTCACTACCACGTAACCATAGCAAGTTATAGAGTGACCTTACAAAGGCTGACTTCATTGACAAACATCACTTATACGTGGTCAGTTTGATCAATCACCCAGTAGAAGGCTCTTATGACACATTGCTATCCACCCTAATTTTCTATTTTTACTCCCACAAAGGTTTCAGTGAAATTGAATAGCAAGAACCATAAGAAAATGACACCATTGCTTGAAGCCGTCTCCGAGGCCCACCTCGGAATAATAAAGAAATTAATTTCACGTGGAGCAGGCATAAATGTTGTCGACAATGACGGCAATAATTGTCTGCACCTTGCTGTGAAGAAAAAGAGTTTTCATTCTGAGGAGGAATATATTCCCATTTTAGACGAGGTAAGTTTTTAAATTTCTTTGTGAATGTGTGTGCTTGTGCGTGTGTACGTGTGTGTGTGTGTGTGTGTGTGAGAGAGAGAGAGAGAGAGAGAGTGTGTGTGTGTGTGTGTGTGT
>NC_069009.1:11605689-11610689 GCF_001194135.2 Octopus bimaculoides
TGTTTGCATGAATTTCTGTGTGCGAGAGAGAGAAAGAGAAAAAGAAAGAAACTGGCAGGCAATGCTTTCCACGCCTTTATTCACTCCCTTCAACCTCCCTTTAATATTCTTTTGTACTCTAGACACAAGGCCCGAAATTTTGGGGGGAGGCGCCAGTCGATTAGATCAACCCAGTACGCAACTGGTACTTAATTTATCTACCCCGAAAGGATGAAAGGCGAAGTCGACCTCGGCGGAATGGGAACTCAGAACATAAGGACAGACGAAACACCGCTAAGCCTTTTGCCCCGGGGTACTAATGTTTCTGCCAGCTCGCCGCCAACCCTAGTTATATTATGTAACTAACAATATTCCATCTTCTTTCACCCCGCTCAAAGGCATGACCGCCTCACCATAAAGTGGGTAGCCTATCTCATATGTTGACCTTATAAACACAGCCAACACAGTGCGAAGGGGAGTTGACCAATTGAACAAAGGAGATATTACTTCCAAATAACAATGATACAGGGTAGGGAAGAGGTCTGTGTGACTTGTTAAACAATAACCGTTATAGTACTTGTGCCATGACAAGTACATCCCGTCCATTCTATGAACCTTCTAGTATGCAACATATCTGTTCTGGCATTTTGTGGAAAATCATAGCAATGTTGATTAGAACATTAGAGAAGGGATACAATGAAGCAAGTTCCTTAGTGTATTTTCCTGTCTTAAGTTTTATATACGCAATTATATGTGCGTGTGTGTGTGCGTGCGTGTGTGTGTATGTGTGTGTGTGTGTGTGTGTGTGTGTGTGTACATACATATATATGAATTTGTGTATGTATGAGAGAGAAAGAGAGAAATAGAGAAACTGGCAGACATTCACTCTCATCAACCTTTCTTCTTTTAGTGTTAAGTAATCCATGCTCTCCCTCTGTTTCACTTTTTCTTCTTCCCTTCTGGCTCCTCTCAGCTTCTGTTCACTCATAATATTAAAAGTTTATATACGTTGATCCCAAATAATGAAGGACTTCTCGCGCTTAAACTCACCCTAGACCTTCAGCCTAACCCTCAACCTGATACTCCCACACTTCATCTGGCCGAACTTGTTATTTCTCTCAACGGCTTATTGTTCGTGGGTGAGTTCCACTTACAGGTCTACAGAGTGGTCATGGGAACGAAAATGGGCCTCAATTATGCGAATCTGTTCTCCCAATTCACTGGTCCCAATCCTGAAATATACGGTTGTTATATCAATGACTGTATCGGCGTGATCTCACTTTCCTTCGAACAACTGGACTCCTTCCGTTCCTTTATCCAATTCTTCCATCCTGTCTTTGAATTCTCCTGCACTGTCTTTAACTCTTCCGTTGGATTACTCGACATTTCTGCGAGCATACACCGCCCCGCTCTTACTACCTCCATCCACTACAAACACACTGACTCATACACCTACCTTAACTTTTGCTCCTCCAACCCTACCCACTCCATCCCCTACTCTCACTTCCTCCGGCTACGCAGGCTCTGCTGTGACAACCATGATGTTTTAGATTCACTCTCAACTTGTGGTTCACCATTTCATTCTATGTGGATTCCCCCTCACCACTATCCACACTGCCGTTGCCCGAGCCTTTGCTCGGACACGATCTGCAGACCGTGCCTCTGCTCTTTCCCCTCGCACCAGCTCCACCCTTACCCATCTCTCGTTGTGTGTGTATGATACACGCACATACACATCTGCACACACCAACTGCTACACACAACACACACACATACATTACACACGCACACACACAGGCACGTCAGATTCCACCTTCGTTCACACATAAACATATACACATTCACACAAACCATTCTTATTTAAACACATATGCTTAAGCACTTTAGCTCGTTGGGATCACCATTATTTTCTCCCTTTCATTCAACTTCTTTTCATCATTATCCCCCTTTCATTCAACCTCTCTTTTTTTCCACTCATTCACCATATCGGACCGCTCAACTCTACACAGTTTTTCTCTCTCCGTTTTTTTTTTTTTCATTCTCTTTTTATTATATCCTCTTATTCCTTTCTGTTGAAGAGCGTAGGCTCGAAACATAAAAGACTTCCATTTTTTCCCGAGCGTCAAACTAATACACCTGCGTGTTGCTCTTACACCTATCTTCGTTTTTTACTTTTTCTATAAATATATTATCATATGCATAAACGACAAAAGCTGGTTCTTGTTCGCTTGGCGTGACTCTCTTTTTAAGAAATCATACTGTTTTCTTTTCTGTTTGTTTTTTGTTCTCTAATTCACTCCCTAGATATCTATAACTTCCAGCTTGCTCCCGTTCTTCCCATAATCATTCTACTCACCTCCAAGCACCACCAGATAAACCAAACAGTTCGTGTGAGTAGTCGTTTGCCACAAGGTTTTGATCTTAGTCAACAACCCAAAATAATATAAAATAAACTAATAACTCTAGTAATAAGCAGCATTAGCTACCACGTGACGCTTCTGTATATTTCAGCCTCTCATCTTCTACAACTAAAACTGCTTAAAAAACCGTTGTGTTTCCTCTTCCTTGTCCAGATGTCGGGCTGTATGTGACCTACCGGTAACCTCACAGAGCGTGCTTTGAGAGGAGGGTGCTTTTGGGCACCCTGCAGGATTAAATACAAGATTTGTAAAAGCGCTGATGATCTCTGAAGAGCCAACGGCCATCCAAATAAGCAATTATCGTCACTAGTCATGCTGATTATTTAGCCTTTACCCGCTTAAGACAGCAGCGATAAATAACGGCTCTGTTGCCTTGCGACAATACCCACTTAAAAGAGGGGTTTCGGGAGTAAACCCCTGGGATAAATCAGGGGCCAGAGTCCCTAAGGCAGTTTGACAACCTCGTTCTGGCAGGCCCAGAGGCCCCACTGGTACCTTATTGTATTGGACCTTGCCCTTCCCTTGATAATACTGATGGCGGTGGACAGGGGAGACGTGAAAAACTGCCCAGGCCTGCGCTCTGGAGAGGAAACTTCAGTACCGTCTAACTACGACGGCAAAACACGGAAAGCAACAGTCTATCGGTTTTAAGCCTGCAATAATTGGCGTAAGAGTAAGGCGGCAGGGGCTGCTTTCGACAGAGGGAGATATGCCATTGTGCCTCACTGGATAGTTACCACCCACCTCAACCTGGGTAGCCCCCAGCCAGTTAGGTGCTATCGCAGCCCAGCTCCACCACTGGATCTTAGGGAACCTAACTTCCTGAATTATAAGCTGTAAACTTTGCACCAAGAAAAGCGAACAAGCAAGCAAGCAACGCAAAAAAACTAGCATTCAAACTTGGATGCTGGAACATAAAGGGCCATGACAACTGGTCTGTCAGAGGACCTTCAAAACATCAGCAACACACGCAAGACAGAAGTGGTCAATAACGAACTACTTCGACTCCGAGTGGATGTTGAAGCACTCCGTGAAACGAGGCTCTCAGATTCGGGGACTCTTCGTGAACGAGTCTATACTTATTTTTCTAGCAAGGGAAAGGCATATATGAAGTCAGAGATCTTGGTTTTGACTCTGCCGTGAAGAACCCTCGGTTGAAGTTGGTAGAACTCAACAGTGACGACTCAGAGCTGATACTCTCACTTCGATCGCACACTTCTGATGAGCCTGTCAACATTTTCACTGCTTATGATCCAAACCTCTATTCCTCACAAGACACCAAGGATGAGTTTTAAAATCAGGTCTCTATGAAAATAGAAATGATCCCATATTGAGAACAGCTGATGTTACTTGATGACTTCAACGCCGGAGTGGGAGCTGATCATGATTACTGGCCAGAGTGTTTGGGTCGGTACGGGGCTGGAACTAAAATGGGCAACGGCTGCTTGAGCTCTGCATGCTCCATGGACTACGTGTCACTAACACCTACTTCCAGGCCGAAGCTCAACACAAGGTCTCCTGGCGTCATCCTCGCTCAAGCCACTGGCACCAGCTAGATTTGATTATCACAAGACGCAACCACCTGAGAAATGTCCTCCTGACTCGATCTTTTCAGAGAGCCGACTGTGGCACAGGCCACTCCTTGGTTTGCTGTAATATCAAACTCCAGCCAACAAAGATGCACTGCGCCAAGTCACCGGACAAGCAGCGCATCAATACTACCGCAACTAAACAGCCAATTGAAATAGATGCATCCCACAAGACATTAGAAGACGCCCTGCTTGCAGACCCACCAGCAGGCAATGTTCAACAAAGATGGGACATTCTCAAGGACATCATCCATAGCACAGCACTGAGATCCTTTGGAAAGAGGATGAGAATGATAGATGACTGGTTTGAAGCGAATGTGAAAGAACACAATAACCCCATGGAGGAGAAGTGTGCTGAAGCACAATCACTAATTGACCAGGGCAACGCTGCAAGCATTGAGATCATCAACGCCGGTAGAGAGCTCCTTCAAACGCAGTCGCTGCATGCATGACCGCCACTTCCGTGTAGGCCTTTACAGCCATAACAGACGCTACACCACCATCAACAGATGACACGATTTCTTCGGGCACAGATCCATAGCGTCTCGAGACTGACGGATGCCTATTACTATACTATAACTATTCTATACTATACTATAGATAGATAGATAGATAGATAGATAGATAGATAGATAGATAGATAGATAGATAGATAGATAGATAGATAGATAGATATAGATATAGCTATAGATATTGGGTTGGTGCATAATTATTGCGGCTTTTTTTTTTTCAACAAATTTTATTCAATAAAAACAATAACAACATGTCACAAAAGCATCTTTAAATGATTATTCCGGAGCATACCATTTCTTAAATTACTGCTTCCCATTTGCTTGGCAGACGGTCAGACCGCTATTTAAAGATGTTATATATACACCAAGGTACCCACATCTATCTCTCGGTAGATCTGATTGAGTATACTGTCAACAGCTGTAGAATTGAAGCAACTCTGATTCCCGTAGGGGATAAAGATCATTACAGATATGTGACTATTTTTCAGACTGTTGATGGC
>NC_069009.1:11611919-11613391 GCF_001194135.2 Octopus bimaculoides
ATGTTAACCAATAATGCGTGTTTTGCTCAATATAATGATCATAAATATTGTCTTAATGGAGAAAGTAAAGTAAAAACAAATGATAATGAGAAATGAACTATAGATGATGTAAGAACTCAATACCTCAATATTGTGTAAACATTTTAATCACCAGATCGACAAACTATGTGTATATGTAGTTGAACTGTTGTGTAAGTTGGGTCATCTTTACCATGTATTTGTGTAGTATTGTACTCGTCATTTTATATTTCATCATTTGTAGTGCTGCACTGAGCTCAAACGAAGCAAAGATAATAGGCTCTCTGGTGTGGTGGTTGCTTGCTATCTAGCCCGCCAGGGTGCCGACTTTTACCATAAAAATAACAAGAATAACACACCATTGGACCTCATTGAAAATCGAGCTTTGAAAGAAAAATTAAAAGCATGTTTACTATCACGGTAAATATTCACTGGCAATGACAATATAAACCAGTAAATTTTCTATTTTGTATATAATAATGTTTATATGTTTGTATTATCTTAATTCTACCAATACCCTATACTATCATAGTGCCTTCATGAAAGGCCACACAATACTAAGAACAACAATAAATAGAATGCAGTTGTTAGATGATCAAAGAAAGGGCACTATTTTAATTATATTCACATCATTGGTTGTGTTGACAGATGTACCTCACTGTCAACCCACACCTACCTCTCTCAATTCCCAGTTTTAAAGATTTGTCACCAATAGCAAAATGTAGAGCTAAATAATAACGTTAATGAATAGATTTTGAAATTACTATTTAGAAGTAAGTGAAATTTAACTGTCTACATATCTTCACAAAAGAGAATTGCCATGGAACAATTCATTCTTGTAAAACATAAACCATTCCTCATGTTTTAGGCTTCTTGGTCACCTTAAACTCCTGTATTTTATCAGTTTCAGCAATTTCATTGCCATACATTTGTCTATATTAACTGCTGTTGAAGCAGACAAATTATTCTCTTAGATAATATACTTAACTTTCTTTGTCTCTTGAAATTGAGATATTGTTTATAGACGTTGATTTTTGGACTGTATAAATGTGGTTCTGCTTCATTCGATATACAAGCATTGGTAGGATTTCTTTATGGGAACATTATAATAATAATAATAATATAATTTATAACAGGGAGCTCAGATGTACTACAACTTACTGGAAAAGAGTAAAAGAGGGGACAGAAAGCAGCAGTTAATCAAATAACGACAGCAGTGAAAGCTAGAAGTACATGCACGATACATAGAATAAAACACAACGAAACAGAAAAGAAAAGGGTGCATAGGAACATCTGAGGTGGCGTTGGTGCACTTCAGGAAACATGGAAGTTTCTAAAGATGCAGTGTCCTGAAAGCTAAAAACTGACTTGGGTAGTTTATTCTGTGCTTAATTCTGAGTGAAGAGAGATATTTCCAAAAGGCATGGGTGTTCCTTTTTACTTTGTAAACATGT
>NC_069009.1:11613637-11617589 GCF_001194135.2 Octopus bimaculoides
GGATTCCAGATTGGAGATGCAAACTGTGTGGACATATGATAGCCATATTTAACTTTAAATAGATTGGCCATAAATGGCAGACTGATTGATTGATGCTAAGACAACTTTAATCTTTTTGATGATTTTGAGAATGTGGTTCATCCATCAAGGACCATTGTTGAGATTAATGCCAAGGTCAAGGTCACTGATAGAATTCTTAAGTTTGGTGTTTTGGAAGGAGTTGGTAAATCATGGGCTTTTCCTCCCATATTGTATGGTGGTGCACCTGTTTATAGCCAACTTCTGTTTCCAGTCAGCAATCCATTACTGCATTGTGTCCAGGTGAGATTAAAGGAATGATCTATGGCATATAGTTGGCATAGATTTAGTTAATATATACAAGAAGCAACAGAAGACGAAGAACAGTTCCCTACAGATTTTCTGTATTGGGTGCAGAATGTTATCCTAGTACTGTGACAATTTCTTTTCAACTGAGAATGTAAAGACTTCAACTAGTTATAAAATTTAGGCCTTGCATCCATTGCAGACAGTTTTGCCATAATTGGTTTGTGTGGCATAAAATTAAAGGCTTTGGTGAAGTTGAGATAGATAACATCCACCTATGAACCACTATCTGTGGTTTAGGTGATGTCTTCAAGAAAATCAATGGGTTGACCACTGCAGCCACAGTTAGAAATAAATCCAAATGGTTGGGGTTCCAGGTGTCCCAGAATATATTCGTGTCACACGAATCTATTAATTCGGTGAGACTAATTGAGTGGTAATCAATAGGTGATATCTGGTCATTCTTTTCGGAAAGGGGAATAACACTGGCAATTTTCCATTGTAGTGGAGTAAGCTGATTTAGAAGAGTTGAAAAAGCTGATGCAGGAGAAAAAGGATGCACCCTTTGAGAAGCAGATAAATGACACCATTAAGACAACAAGAATCATATTTGCACATATGCTTCAATTAGCATCTCAGTATTGCAGAAATAAATTCAGTAGATATCATGGAATTTGATCTCAGCAGAAGTGAAGATGGTACATTTGGATTTTCAAAAGTGAAATTTCCAGCGACGCATTCATCACTAAACCGTGCACATTCGTTGGGATTGTCAGCAATCTGACATGTGTAGAGATTACGAGGAGGGCCGACTAGAAAGTGAGGCCTCTGTTTTCGGATATACAAACTTCCAGAACATTTTACTATCCAGTTTTGTTGCTGTGTGTAGTTTGAATTTTTAGTCCCCCATTTGATATTGTTGGGTATCCTGTTGCACCGTTTCTTTTCTCCTCTGTTTTTTATTACCACGTCGAGCATCTCATCGATATTTCCTGGCAGTCTCACACATTCAGGATTCTAACACATTTATATGATACTGATACTTTACATGCGGCCCACATTGAAATAAGGGTGAATGTTAGTCTTGACATGTCCGAAATTGTAAACTTGAAGCTGCAATAGGAATTCTAGTCTTTCTTATTCCAGTGAAAACAAGTAGTTTGGAGATTACAGTGGCTTTTCATTCTATCCATTAGAGATATATTTGTATTCAGGACAAACTCGAAATGAAGTATTTTGCTAAAGAACACAAAACGTCCCCTGGTCCAGGAATTGAAACCACAATCTTACAATCATGGGTCCAACACTCTGAATACTAAGTCATGGTCCTCACTCTGATCATTGCAGTGTCTCATAATATTCTGTATTATAAACATGGACACAATGTAATATGTGTTACAAATGAATGTGGGACGTGTTTTTATTTTCTTCTGCAGGTGTATGCTTTGTGAAGTAAATGAGGCCACTGTGGAGTTACAACCCTGTGCACATAATGCGGTATGTGGAGAGTGCTACACAATTAAACTTAGAAGATGCCCCAAATGCAAAACATGTATAAGCCCAAGAGTTTTTGGTAAGGATACTTTTTGATGACCTGCTTGTTTGTCTCATGGAATTTATGGTGTGCAATAATGTATTTCATATTACTGTGTAGACCCAGGTCTGTCAGAATCTGACAGACTTTTAATAAAAGATGTTCCAGCTGCCTTTTCTCGTTGATAGTATTTCTATGACTACACCCACTGAATATTGTCTTTATCTGAGTAGGAAACTTTTCACATATCAAATGAGTACCGTCTGCAGCAGACGACTAATGCTTTCTAATGAAACCTAAATGGCGACTAACTGAAATATCAATAAATCTTGACGGTCCATTAGCAAATATAAGTTTTTAGCAATCAATTGTTTGCCAGCTATTATATGTGGTTAATGTGTTTCAGTTATTGGACTCCGGCCATGCTGGAGCACCGTCTTTAGTCGAAGAAATCGACTCCAGAACTTATTCTTTGTAAACCTAGTACTTTAGTACTTGTTCTATAGGTATCTTATGCCGAGCTGCCAAGTTACGGGGACGTAAACATACCAACATTGGCTGTCAAGCGATGACTGGGGGACAAACACAGACACACAAACACACACACATATATATATATATCTAGTTGATTTCTATAAATTTTACCTTCATCTGAGCCATCTTGTTTGTCAGAATGACTGAAAACACGTTCCATACCTAAATTCGAATTGAATCGTTTAGCTGTAAAGTAATTCTGTTAAAGATATCAATATAACTGAAATTTCATAAATTATCCACTGAGGTTAGCACAGATGGTAAAATGGATAAAACAGAAGACAATAGATTTAATATTCCATTTTTTGGAACAGGTGAGTTAATGAAAATTTTTGGCTAGTTATATATAATTTTAGTAAGTTTACAGAGAGGTTATTGTTATTGCTGTTGTTATTCAGTTAAATGTCTCTCATAATCTGGTAGAATTACGATGAAATGTGTTCTATGAGTGAATTCCGTCGTATTTCTCTGATAGTAAATCTATCATTACATCCACGAGACAACGGTTGTTTCTCTTTCTTTTCAAGGTAGATACTGGCTGTAAGATACAATACAATCAATGATATCGCCCTCATCATTTATCAGCTGATTTTCACGTTCCCATGGACAGGCTTGATAGTCACTTAGTCAGTTCTTATTCATAGTTACTGCCCCCTTGATTGGTTGAGGAACACAGCTAAAGTATTCCAGCTTTTCAATGGTGATATGCCCTTCCCAACACCAACCACTTTCTAAAGTGTCCTGGGTAAATTTTATCGTGGCACAGGTATTAGAAAGATTGTCCTCTGCATAAAAAGATTAAACGTTCCTCTCA
Organism: Octopus bimaculoides; assembly: GCF_001194135.2. NCBI lineage: Eukaryota > Metazoa > Mollusca > Cephalopoda > Octopoda > Octopodidae > Octopus > Octopus bimaculoides. The sequence continues at coordinate 11,616,844 of NC_069009.1, forward strand.
AACTTATAGTACCACTAGAGAAAGTCGAAAAATGTTGTCCGAAACGGTTGTGATCACTAATTGACCACTGATGATTAGAATGTCTCTCACTGATAAAATACAGATAATTTGTAAAGATAAAAGATTATTAGTTTAAAGTGTAAAATTCGGAAATGTTTATTTCAGACTGTCCAAAATTGTCCGACAAGGGTGTCCAGACGGTGGCAGAGTCAGTTAGTGAGTATAAAATAACTGTACCTAATTTATTTCTATAAAGTTTACCTTTACTTGAGCTATTTTGTTTGTCAGAATGATGGAGAGTAGGTTCCATTCCTAATTTTTGGCTGATAGGGAAGTTGTAAAGTAATTTTATTACAGATATCAATATTACTCATATTTCATAAACTATCCACTGAGGTTTGTTGTAATATGTTTCACTTGTTAGGGTATATACCCAAAATGCCTCAGGTCAGAACATATATATATATATATATATATATATCTTCGTTACAATATCATAAATCAGGAGAAGAGCATAGCCTATAAAATATAGAGCAGTTATTTATTGTACACATTTTCGGAAATTTTTACTTCTAAATTGCAAGACCTAGCTATCAAGTGAAGGAAGACAACTCGCCCGACCCTAATTTTTTAAGAGGAATATTTCTTGAATTATCTCCCCCGTTCTTGTGTTTAAAAAAACATTCTTTGCAGAGTACGGTTATTGTTTAAAGAAACTGAAGAGATGTCTAGTTCTAGTTCACGCT
>NC_069009.1:11618035-11623323 GCF_001194135.2 Octopus bimaculoides
ATATATATATATATATATATATACGTATAGGTATATATACATAATTAGGGTCCAGCAAAAATTGCTTCACCACGTACCGAAATTTAGAAAATAGCAGTTAAATACTATTCCACTACCATATATCTCCCAGACAGCAGCACTCGCAACTCACACAGGCAAAAAGGAAACAATAACGAATCCACCCGGCTTTCATTAACTGTATACGCGTTTCAGGATTAAAGAGATGTAAATTAAATTACTCAACTTACTTCAATCTTCAGTACAGTATTCCAAATTATAAATCATAATTTGGAATACTATACTGAATATGGAAGTAAGTTGAGTAATATAATTTACATCTCTTTAATCCTGAAACACCTATATTGTGAATAATGGTGGTAATGAAACTGAAGCCAATGACGGTGACAGTGTTGCACCCGGTAGTCTCAGAGATTCTGGCCCGGCTCCAGCCTGTCGATACCCAGAAAGGGACCACCACACACGGCGTAGATGGAGCAAGCAAATTAATGCTGTGGTCATGGAATGTTATTACCTGGGCAACCCGGTAGATGAAAATGGTGCTCAAATTAGGAGTTACCGACAACGTATGATCATTGGAGAGAAAAGGGATTGTTTCAACTCACGGAACAGAGACTATGTGATCAAGCTAGAGCAATAAGAAAAATTTGTTGATTCACAGAAGTAGTGCTCAAAGTTATCAAAAGACGGGTCATGGAAAATAGCAGCAGAGATAAGAAGGAAAATACAGTTCTTACTAATAAGAGTAATCTCATAGCACAGGAAAGAAGCAGTGGTAGCTTACTTGATGAGAGATATATAGATCATCTAAGAGAAGACGTTAAGACTAATAGCGACATAACAGATGAGCAAAAGGCAATCTACGACAGAATAAAGGTGACACTACAAGAGAACGATAGCGACATTATTTGTAACCTTAAAAAGGTTGATCAATGGAAATTGAACCAAGAAACGGAAAGTGTGAATGAAATTCTGAAGTACATCAGAACAAACATCACAGAAACAAATAATTTGATTAAGGCAGCAGGTATTGTTGTAGCAGAAAATGTGGGTGTCGATGTCAAGAAAAAGAAACATACTGGGATTGACAAAAGAAAAGATCCATGGTGGAAAAGAAGAATCCAGGGAGGGTTAGACATGCTCTCGAAGGAAATTTCTGTGTTAGACCAAAAGCAAAAGGGGAGCTTAAAAGTGAACAAAAATACAGATTACTGAAAAGGAAGTATAACATTGAAAGAAAGGGCCTGAAAATATTAGTGGAGGAACTGAAACAGTGCCTCGTTGCAAAGAAAGGAAAGACGGTAAGATACGACCAAAGAATGAAGGGTGGGTTACTACTAGAAATGGTTATTCAGATTAGATCAGAAGAGATTCTATAAAGAAATAGATGAAGGATGTACAGATGAAAAGTTGATACCAGATAACATTGAAAGTCAAAGGTTTTGGAGTGACAGCTGGAGCAAAGGCAAGGAGTACAAGAAGGATGCTGAATGGTTACAAGAACTGAAACAAACAGTAGTCTGTCCAAAGCAGAAAGAACTAGTCATTTCAGTTAGGGAAGTGAAGGAAGTCGGCAAAACAAAATTAACAACTAGAAGGCCCCGGGACCAGATGGAGTTCAAGGCTACTGGATCAAAAGATTTGGTGAATGTCATGCATGAATAGCTGCGCAGCTAAACACCTTGTTAAATGCCGACCAAGCAACACCAGAATGGTTGACATTGTGTTGGACAGGGCTGTGCTTGAAAAAGATCGAAAAAGGCAAACGGTAGACAATTACTGGCTGATATCTTGTTTGCCGCTTATGTGGAAATTATTGATTGGAATACTCTCAGAGTCAATGTATGAACATCTAGAAAAAAATGGAGTCCTGCCACATGAACAGAAGGGCTGCAAGTGTAAGTGCAGAGGTACCAAGGATCAACTCCCGATAGATAAAACTGTACTCAGAGACTGCAAGAGGAGGAAAAGTAACTTAGCCATATCATGGATCCTAAGGCGTACGATATGATTCCACATTCTTGGATTATGGAGTGTATGAACCAGTTTGGGACTGCATCGAATGTTGAGCGAATGCTTGGAAAAAGTATGGCAAATTGGAGGACGGACCTGACAGCATATGGAAGTAGTTTAAGGACAGTAGAAATTAGGAGGGGCATCTTCCAAGGAGACTGCCTGTCCCCACTGATCTTTGTACTGTGCTTGCTACCACTGACACTGATTCTGAGGAAAGCAAAAGCTGGGTATGTATTCAAAAGCCGCTAATAAAAAGTCAACCATTTGCTATTAATGGATGATCTCAAACTTTATGGTAAAGATGAAGCCCAAGTCAGTTCCCTCGTTGATACGGTGTATATCTTCAGTGCTGATATCAGAATGGAGTGCGTGGAGGTTATGAAGCAGATTGAAGAGACGGGCTATAAGTACTTGGGGATTTTGGAAATGGATAAATTAATGGAGAAAGAAATGACAGAAGAATTTAAGGTGAGTACTTACGCAGACCGAGACTGATCCTAAAGTCGAAATTAAACGGAAGGAATAAGATCGAAGCTATCAACACCTGGGCGGTTTCAATCCTTAGATATGGAGCAGGGGTAATCGCATAGACAGGAGACGAACTAAACAGCTTAGACAGAAAGACAAGGAAGTTGCTAACTAGATATGGGCCACTCCACCCAAAAAGTGATACAGACTGACTGTATGTACCAAGAAAAATAGGGGTAAGAGGGCTTATTGGATGCGAACACAGCATTAGAGCAGAAGAAAACAACATAGCATGGTATGTAAAAATGCCACAGAACCGCAATTATTAGAAGTAGGAAGGTCAGGCTTGTGTAGGATGAAAGAAATTGAAAACGAATGAAACTGAAAATAAGTGGATAAAGAAAAGAATGCATGGTCAATTTTATAGGGACGTTGAAGATAAGACAGACAGAAAAAAGATGGCTGTGGATCACTAAGAGTGATTTAATACCGGAAACGGAGGCCCTAATCTTTGCTGCCCAAGTGCAAGCACTAAGAACAAACTACATAAACTACAGAATAGACGACACATCAGAAAGTGATAAGTGCAGAATCTATGGACAAAATGGTGAAACCGTATGGCATATTACCAGCCAATGTACACCACTATCTCAGAAGGAATATAAGAGACGCCACGACAATATAGCCAGGCTTGGTCCATTGGACATTTTGCAACAAGTATGGACTTGATAGAGCAAAAAATTGGTACGACCACAAACCTGAAGGCATTGTCGAAAATAGAAATGCAAAACTCCTATTGGATTTTATGATTCAGTACGACCATGAGATTGAGAATAGGAAGCCAGACACAGTCTTAATTGAGAAAGAAAGCAAACTATGCTGGATCATAGCTATAGCATGCCGAGCTGACAGCAAGGTATGCGATAAGGAAGAAAGAAAAGTCGAGAGATATGACAGGTTAGCTTGGTAAGTTAAGCACTTGTGGTCGATGAAAAAGGTGGTAGTAGGACCAATATACTGGGAAATACTGGGAACAGTGAGCAAAAATCTCGAGAAGTACGTGGAACAAATAGGAGTTGCAATAAGGGTGGAGCACTTTCAGAAAACAGCACTGCTTGGGACCGCTCGAATACTCCGGAAGGTGATCGAAAAATAAGATGTGTTACCTTAGTTCACTGGTAGTGAACAGCTGACACTGTAGTACATCTCCAGCGTTAGAAGCTGTGCAAAGGCAAGAAGAAGAAGAAGAAGAAGAAGAAGAAGAAGAAGAAGAAGAAGAAGAAGAAGAAGAAGAAGAAGAAGAAGAAGAAGAAGAAGAAGAAGAAGAAGAAGAAGAAGAAGATCGAAAAATACCTTAGGAATAAGAACCTGGGTTCGAAATTTCCCCAAGACACCTGGCTGGGGGGTATATCAACCGAAACGTTGTGTTAACAACAAATATTAGGTTGAATATCCGTCAAATGTAAATAATGTAAATAATGAACATACTGATAAAGTGCGATGTGAGCAGTTAAAATCAAAGATTACCAGCAACAACGTTTGACAAACAGAGCAGTTGTATGTTTATCCTACGTGAAGCGGCATGTCACGATCTTGTGCTTAGATCTTTGAGGGCCAATTGGTCGACATTGGAATTAAACAGAAGAAGAGGAGATATTGGCTGGTGAACTTTAAAGGTGAGAAGACAATGAGATGTCATAGATTTGGCACAGATATAAGAAAAAAAAACAACTCAATTAACATTAAAACTGTTGTAAAGGGATAATTAGATGAGGTAATTGCTACACTGTTAGATATATGGGACATCTTAATATAGAGATGAGATTGAGGAAGATCAATCAATTTTGTTGTAGCCCTAAATATTAGGCATCAGACCATTTTTCAAAGTATAAAGATATTGACCAAAACCATAGTGATCACTGATTGACCATTAATGACAGGAATGTCTCACAATAATTATTTCTTTATTGCCCACAGGGGGCTAAACATAAAGGGGACAAACAAAGAGATTAAATCGATTACATCGACTCCAGTGCGTAACTGGTACTTATTTAATCGATCCTGGAAGGATGAAAGGCAAAGTCGACCTCGGTGGAATTTGAACTCAGAATGTAACGGCAGACGAAATATCGCTAAGCATTTCACCCGGCGTGCCAACGATTCTGCCAGCTCACCGCAATAATGAAATATAAATTATTGATATAGATAAAGAAATTTTACTGTAAAGAATAAAACTTGGGAATATTTATTTTAGAGAATCCAAACTTTGAAGAGAAACAAAGGGAGACGATGGCAAAGAGAGTTGGTGAGTATAACCCTAACCCTAACCCTAACCCTAACCCTAACCTCATGTCTATTTTGCCATGGTTTCTATGGGTGAATACCCTCCCTAATGCCAACAACTTCAAAGTGGGACGTGTTTACTGGGTGCTTTTATGTGGCATCAGCAGCAGTGAGGTCACCAAGTATCTTGCAACGCAAGGCCCTTCACCTGAGGGGTGGAGTAGCATTAAGGGGCAGAAAAAGTAGTTTTGCATTAGAGTGGAAACATGGCTGCCTTATGTGGGAAAAGAGAGATGATGGTGAAATATGATGGTGAGTGCTGCAGAGGTGGAGTGTGGGTGGGTTTATGAGATTGCGAAAGGTGAGTGGTAGATGATGGTGGGAATGTAATGAGTGGACACCACGTGGCAGGAGCAGGTTTGGGCGGTGTCCTTCGGGGACGACATTCAGTGCAGCCATTATATGTGCAAGTAGGTACATGAGAGACAATGAGATTGCAGAAT
>NC_069009.1:11623433-11624939 GCF_001194135.2 Octopus bimaculoides
GGGGGGGGGCATGATGGATTGTAGAGGAGCATTGTTGGGGAACAGGCATGAGCTTGATTTTATTTTGGTGGGTGGGCCTTCTCAAGCACAGCAAACTGTCAATTGTCTGTTAGGTTCAACATCTGAGGTTCATTTCTGATGAGGGATCACAAACGTTGGATGATGCACAGGTGAGGTTTGATAGCAATATGCTATATTCTCGAGAACCAGTTCTTTTGTTCCATTTCAGATATTTTCACTGTAATAACGCGTGGGTGAATATGTATATGTTGTTAATGAGGATCTGTGCAGGTGTAAATTGTTTGAGGATGCTTGAATCACTTTCTGCTCCACTTGTGTAGATTTAATCTTTGCTCAAAAAAGTTGCTTTATTAAGGAGGATATGAGATTCAAATGTCTTCAAATATTTCCTTAATCAGATGATATTCTGATGAACTTTGATGAGGGAAGTTAGAATTAATGATAGCCAGCAGTAACATTTAACAAAGAGAGCAGGTGTATGTTTATCCTAGGCGAAGTAGTGTGTGATGTGTTTGTCGCTATATCTTTGATGACTAACCTGGATGACACTGGAATTAAGCAGAAGAGGAGAAGAATGTTGGCTAATGGAAGTCTATAGGTGAGAGGAGAATGCTAAAGAGTTGGCAAAGGTATCAGAAAGAAAAGATAGAACTGTGATAAAAACAGTTTTATCAAGTGATAATTAAATAAGAAAATTAAAGCAGTGTTAGATCATTTGTCTTAATAGAGAGAGGTGATTTAGGACAGCTAGTCTGTTTTGTTGTGGACCTACATATTAGGTAATTGCATATTAGGTAAAATAGCATCACCTAATTGACTTCTGCAAATTTTCAGTTTACCCGAGCCATTTTGATTGTGAGAATGACTGAGAACTGGTTACGTTCCTAATTTCCAATTGAAAGATTAGCTGTAAATAATTGGATTAAAAACGTTACTGAAACTTCCTGAAATCGAGTTTGGTATGGTTAGTAAAATTCATAAATTAGAATACACAAGAGAGTTAATGCTGTTTTGGGGGGACGGAGAACTAAAATATGATGTTAAATGTAAACAGGTGAGTTAATGAGGAAGATCTTGTTTCTTTTTCTACTAAGGTCTTTACTAAGTTTTCCGATAGATTATTGTTGTTGTTATGTAACCAGATGTCTGTCATGATATGTTGTCTCTTGTTTGGGTGTGTACCCAGAATGTCTCAGGTTAGAATATATAGGATTGTTATAAATTAAAAGAATTAAACATGAACTCTTTATAAATACAGTGTGTCGACAAAGTCTGGGTACATGGGGATTTACACATACTTTAAGAAATTATTTCTTCTTATATTTAATTGTTTATGTTATGATTTTATTTACTCCATGTACCCACATGGGGATTAACACATACTTTAAGAAATTATTATTTCTTATATTTAATTGTTTATGTTATGATTTTATTTACTCCATGTACCCACATGGGGATTAACACATACTTTAAGAAATTATTATT
>NC_069009.1:11625274-11627279 GCF_001194135.2 Octopus bimaculoides
ATTTAATTGTTTATGTTATGATTTTATTTACTCCATGTACCCACATGGGGATTAACACATACTTTAAGAAATTATTATTCCTTATATTTAATTGTTTATGTTATGATTTTATTTACTCCATGTACCCACATGGGGATTAACACATACTTTAAGAAATTATTATTCCTTATATTTAATTGTTTATGTTATGATTTTATTTACTCCTGGTACCCAGACTTTGTGGACACCCTGTATATGTATAATGATCATTAAACTATATTTAATGTTAAACTTAATATTGGACTCTGGACATGTCTTTACATTTAAATAAAGTATTGGTGTTAACATAAAATATAAAGATAGGAATAAAATATGAGTTCCCAGTGTGACTTGAAAAACACAACACCTTGTTATTAACAATATGTAAAATACACTTACTCCATTTAGATAATATTTACGATCCATAAGAGCATTCTTATATTCACACTTGTTAGTTTTTATATTATATCAATGCTAATAGAGGCACAGCTTTCTGAGTCTGTCATCTTTTGGTTTTAATTCTGACTTAACAGAGAGAGAAGGTATTATGTTTATCTTGCTTGAAGTTGTCTGTTAAGTGTTTGTGGCTAGATCTTTGATGTGGCTAGATCTTTGATGTGGCTAGATCTTTGGTTGACATTGGAATTAATTAGGTGAAAGAATGTTGGTTAGTGAAGTCCACAGGCGAGAGGACAATGACATGTCATAGATTTGGCACAGATATAAGAAAGAAAAGCTAGAACTATGAGAAAAACAGTCTCATCAAATGATAATGAAATGAAATAATCGCAAGCTTATGTAGGATGTCTTAATACAATGACGAGGTTTGGGTAGGTTTATCTATAAATGTGAACCTAAATATTGAACTATTACATGGAACCATGATGGAAAGTATAAAAATGTTGGCCAAAACCATAGTGGTCACCAGTTGACCATTGGTGATAAGAATGTCTCACTATGTTAAACTACAGATTATTTGTAGATATAAAGGAATTTTACAGTAAATTATAAACTTTGGAAACATTTATTTCAGGGAGTCAAAAGCTGAAGGAGAAGGATCTCCTGAGAGTGGCTAAGAGGTTAGGAAGCAATTGGTGGCAAGTAGGTGAGTATAAAATTACAGTACCTAACTGAATTCTATAAATTTTACCTTCACCTGAGCTATCTTTTTTTATTTTGTGAGAATGAATGAGAACAAGTTACATTCTTAAGTTCCTATTTAAAGGCTAGCAGTAGAAAAATTCTATGACAAATATTCTTGAAATTTCATAAAATATTCGCTGAGGTTTTTATGGTTGGTAATAATGGACAAACTAGAAAACACAAATAGCATTTAATATTGCCTTGTGGACGAAGGAACTAAAATATGTTGTTTAAGGGTAAACAGGTGAGTTAACGACAAAGTTTTGGTTTGTTTTACATTTTCACTGAGTCTGCTGTTAGTTTATTGTAATTAAAGAAATGTACCAAAGTTAAATTCCATGACAAAGCATCTTTATTCCAATATAAGGCCTTGAGATTCCAGTTATATTGCCATATTGGAATAACTTTACCACTGAGGCAAGTGAAATCGAAATCAAGTTAAATTGGACACTAAACTCCACTTGCGAAGACTTATTGGTGCAAGCGAAAGCGAATTTGTGATGGCACCTGTGCCCAGAATCGCCTTTCTGGCACTTGTGCCCGCGGCATGTCTAAGGACTTTCGAGCGAGATCGTTGCCAGTGCCCCTGGACTGGCTCTTGTGCGGGTGGCACATAAAATACACCATTCTGAGCGTAGCCGTTGCCAGTACTGCCGGACTGGCCTTCATGCCGATGGCATGTAAAAGGACCCACTACACTCTCTGAGTGGTTGGCGTTTAGGAAGGGCATCCAGCTGTAGATACTCTGTCAAATGCCGTGCGTGAGAAAGCCCAGCAAGCCAAGTGAGATCTAAATCTAAGGCCTCAGCCAGTCCACTTAGGCGGACCTTCCTTCATTGGACAC
>NC_069009.1:11627433-11628474 GCF_001194135.2 Octopus bimaculoides
GCCTTTCTGGCACTTGTGCCCGCGGCATGTCTAAGGACTTTCGAGCGAGATCGTTGCCAGTGCCCCTGGACTGGTTCTTGTGCGGGTGGCACATAAAATACACCATTTTGAGCGTGGCCGTTGCCAGTACCGCCTGACTGGCCTTCGTGCGGGTGACACGTAAAAGCACCCACTACACTCTCTGAGTGGTTGGCGTTAGGAAGGGCATCCAGCCGTAGAAACTCTGCCAAATCAGATTGGAGCCTGGTGTAGCCTTCTGGTTTCACCAGTCCTCAGTCAAATCGTCCAACCCATGCTAACATGGAAAGCGGACGGTAAACGACAATGATGATGATGATGATGACATACGCCTGCAGACGCTTCAATAGAAACAGACTTAATAGCGCTCACACAACCAAATCATATCATATTCTCCCCATCAGTAAAGAGAGAATTTTTCTCTAAAGGAATTTACCAGAAAATGAATATTCACAAGTCAAACCAAACTGGAGGTGACCTCTCTGGCTGAGACTGACATAATAATAACTGAATAGGCTCAAAAGAATTTGATCAAATATGGAGTCCATTGGGGAATGGTCAGAAGAGTTATTTGGAGAGGATTCAACTGGGATTAAATTTGACTCAGACTTATCGGCTGTTGCACTACCACTGATCCTTCAATTTTTGGTGTTATGTTGGGAACTTTGCAAGGTGACAGAGTGCACAGAGAGACATTATTTAATAACCTTTTGATTATCAGATCTGAAGTCTGTCAGATTAAGACAGATATACAGGATTCCTCTAAAGGGTCTCTGGAGTAATGTTACTCAATAGGATGTATAGTTCCAAGATCAGGGAGTCTCTGCAGGTTGAGCCTCTTCTTCTCCAAATCTCTGGTACTACAAACGTGATCAGAATGCCACGGGAATGAATTACAAGACTGGTTCTTCAAGTCAAACCAACGGAGCAGGAAACTTAAGGATAGGCCAAGAATGAAATGGTTGGATGATATCCATGGTCTCAGTTGTTCATGCCTGGGAATCCAACCAAAATGTCATATGA
>NC_069009.1:11628518-11630543 GCF_001194135.2 Octopus bimaculoides
CCTATGGAGGAGGTGCCTGAGGACTCTACCCCAACAAACTTCCCAAGAATATTGCACGAAGAAAGTTGGATGGATGGATCATCAAATGGGTTGACTGCTGGGGGTCTCTGTTGATTCTTTAGGTTCTGATGCACTTTTGCTTTCAAACACTTCTGACATTTGTTTGCCATAAATTTTCTCAAGTATAATTTCCAATTAATTTTCTTCAAAATCTTTTCTTTTAATTCAATCTTTGTTGTATTTTCTTTAGAAATAGAAAACAATGTCTTATATTTTTCATGTTTCTTAGCTCTATTTTTTAAAAATTTCTTTATTGAAATAGTTTCTTTGTTATATTTATAACATCCTAGAGCACACATCTTTTATATTATTGTTAATGTTGTTGCAGTTATATTTCTTATTATTGTATCTTTTGCAGGCATTTTTTTAGGCATTCAAGCTACTGAACTGAAAATTGATGATGACTCGAATGACACTGCAAGACGGGGTTTCCTGATGTTATATGAATGGTTTAAAGGTTGTGATCCAGGTACACGAAATCTCGAAACACTAAGGGCAGCTCTTGAAGAAGCCGAGTGTTCCACTGCACTGCAATATTTATCATAAATGCAAAGTGAATTTCTGTGTAAATGTTGTTGTTGCTGTTGTTTAATCCCGGGTTAATCTTGACCAAAGAGGGACTTATGATCAAATCCATTCCAGCCAGGACCATCCTGTTTTTTTTCTTAAATGTAGACGACTCAGAACTATATTGTCCTATATGTCCATCTTTAAAGAGATAAGGTGTGAAGTACAGTGGATTTGGCTACTAACCCTAGCAGATCTATCAATCATATAGAGTCTCCTTCACATGTTTGGCTCCTTTATTACAAATTAACATTTAAAATAAAGACAAACTTTGAAATGTTAACTTGTTGTTGCTGTTGTTTAAATATTTCCATTGTTATAAAGACTGTTTGAATATCCTCTGGTATATTGATAGTTATCTACCTTCATTTATAGCTGAGAGAAGAATGCCTGATGTATACATATGTCTATATATGTGTGTGTGTGTGTGTCTTTTCTCTTTATAGATCGTATAGAGATAGCATTTCTATACAATGTATGATGTACCTATGGATATCTCAATTTGACAGACCTCTCCAAAGTGAGGGTGGTTGAATAAAATTTCAGGGGTTTGTTAGTCCAATATACAATATTTTTATTTTATATTCTAGCCTTAGGTTCATTGTTATTTACTAATTACCATAATTTTTGTCAGTAAAAAATAAAACTTTATGATCATACATATGAAAATAAATCCCAAAATTTAAAACTTAATGATAACTGTGCTGAAAAATCCTGCCATAATAAAATAATGACACAACATTTTGTTATTTTAATTCCATGTGATTGTGGAAAAGCTACAATGTCTTCTTCTTTTCAAATAACTTCAGATAAAGGAAGAGTACAGTTTTCCCCTACAATATTTACCTTCTACTCGACTGTTATTGCAAGTTATTTGAACTTGCAATTAAATTTCAAGTTTTTACAACAGAAACTGAGATTAAATAAGCAAAACACATGAAACTTTTATGTACATTATAAGATACAAAAGGAATCTCTACCGAGCAAAATTTTGTGAAAGGAGATAGGAAAGACTCATAAGTATTATCCACTTCTTGTTGGATTCTTTCATGATGGAAGTGAACAAACCTGGTTGTTTTGAAACTGAATAAAAAATGATATTTGAATTAGACCAAAGTATATTTTAATTCAGAAATTGGTAAGTAATTACTATTAAAAATGTTTAGTATTAAAACAAAATTATTTAGCATCAAATTTTGTACAAAATTATTCTAAATAAATTGATAACATATGTTACTGATTTTTTGCTTGAATAACTACGGGTGAAATTATATTCCCACATTATATGCGATGTGAATACACAGCGAAATAATAAAGTGGTCCGAAGCTGTAAGTTGTTGTTTATATAAACCAGGTGGAATAAATTTAGTTTTAACCCTTTTCAAGGCTTATTTATTG
>NC_069009.1:11630554-11634131 GCF_001194135.2 Octopus bimaculoides
GTCATGCATTACCTTCAAGCTTTGAGATTTCAATGACATTGTGTATTTTCAGAATAATATTGTAGGGTACGTGTGAGAGGCCAGATCTGTCTAGTTTGGAGATAATACAGGCAGATTGGCCAAACATGGTGAGTTTAAATGCTAAATCTGTAGCAATAAACTTATTTATAAAAGTGCTACTAAAACACTTTTACTGACTCTCTAAAACTAAGAAGGGTAAATTCAATCTGTGCTGAGCCTAGATCAGTTCCTGCCACTCTACTAAGTGCTGAGTATTGCACCGCTGCATTGAAGCTTCGCCGTGCCGGGTCGAGCGCAGTGTGTGTGTGTGCCGGTGTGCTAGGGGCAGACACCTGTCTTGTTACGATATTCAGACCGACAGACAGACAAAGCGACAGAGAGAAAGATGTGTGAGAATAAGAAATCGAGATGGCAGAGAGAGAGAGAGAGAGAAAGAGAGAGAAATTGAAGGAGATAGAAAGGGATTAATATATAAGGTTAGCATAAAAGGGAGAGTATGAGATGAGAGACAAAGTGAAAGAGGCATGAAGATAGAATATTATATAATGAGGTAGAGAGAGAAATAATGATACATAGATTTAGAAAGAGAGGGAGAGTGTGAGGTGGGAGAGAAAGCAAAAGAGGTAGAGGGATATTATGTTATATGAGATGGTGAAGAGGGAGAGAGGGAGAGAGAAAGGGGAAGAAGAGACAGCGTTAAAGAATTATATGTATGCTTTATGAGAGAGGGAGTATATCACAATAGAGAGAGTAAAGTAGAGAAGGACAGCGGACATATTATCTGTGTGTAGGTGGGGGGTAAAAAGAGCAGACGACCATGATGTACAAGAGAAGGCAAGGGAAGTGGAGTGGAATTTTTTCGGTTTGGCTGTCAGCATCAATTCTGTTCAGAATGATTTTATATTCTGTGTATTAATACACTTTTATTGGCTAATGAATGACGTGAAAATCATTTTCACTATAAGTCAATAAATAAAGAGTCATTAGTAATTAAAGTTTGAACATTTTGGTAATTTTAGCCAATCGTAAGCCAAAGATAGATTCATGTCTGTTTCCACAGTAACAAGCGGAACATGAGAACTCTTTTGTCTGCGAGAAAGCACCTGTTGACAAACACCTATCTGTTGACAACTGAGCTTGTGAATTTATTAATTGATCAACAATACGTTTGTTTGTTTTTTTAATATTTTATTTGTAACGTGTTGTTCATCGCATTTGCATTAAATGCATATTGAATGCTTAAAACTACTTGTTGATTCGTTTCGTTTTTTTTTGTCATTGAGGTGGTTGTCAGGTGTGCTAAAAATAACAGCTAAATAACGTTTCTTGGATACATCTTTTTAATTATCATAAACGTTTATTTACACGAAAGAAAATTACTGGAGAACTTTCGTCTAATTCTGCCAGATGTTTCTGTTAAACTGTATTAAAACTAATAAATCTCTGAACGAGGCATAAACAGTAAGCTGCACGACAACATGAAGTATATTTGCCACTTAAATGTGGCTAACTACTAAGGGTGGATGCTACTGTAGCTTGTAGCCCCAGGAGAACACCTCCTCCAGCTGGCTATTGACATACTTTCTAGGGCACAGACTGGGTGAAAATGATCAAACTTCAAGCCTCTATAACTTTTTAAAAACATTTTTCTGGAAAAAGTGAAATAACTCCAGCAATTCAGCTTGTAAAAGTATATTAATGTACCAAATTTTTTAATTTTCGATAAACTTTAATTTTTGAAATGCTGGCAGCCAAACCAACTAGATCCGTGGATATATTGATATATAATGCGGTGGGAGAGAGATTTTCTAACTATCGTATATTTTTTGTATGAAAGACAACACAAAATTTTAACACACTTGGCTGCTGTTTCTAGCATCTCGTAAGACGGTCAGAAGGCCAATATTTCTCCAGGTACTTCGTAAAGTGTTCTATCGTTCATGAAAACAATACAGAATATAGTGTGCTGGCCTGTTGTTTCTAGCATGATACAAGACCACTTGTAGGACAATACATTTTATAGACGCTTTGTCAAGTGTCCTATTTTTATAAGAAAAGCAACACAAATTCGAAGGCCTTGCTGTTTCACGAAATATGTCAGTGAATATAGAGGTTAGTCTCGTTTATAAATCCTTCTTATGTGTCCTTCACTTATAGATAAATGAAAAATGAACATAGAGAATTTGAAGTCATTTGGTTTCTATTTCGAGCATGAAGGCTGGCCACATTCGGAAATGTCTTTTATTTTTATGAATGCTTTTTAAAGAGTTTTTTTGTTTTTGTATGAAAAGCAACGTAAATTTGTGTACATCTGGCGGTTATTTCTAGCATGAGGGGAAATCATCTTTTGAACAATTCTTTTTATAAATTCTTCTAAAATTATGCTTCAATGCCTGGACTATTTGATTTCTTCCGTTATGAACAGGGGAAGAAAGAAAGAAAGAAAGAAAGAAAGAAAGAAAGAAAGAAAGAAAGAAAGAAAGAATGAATGAAAGAAAGAGAGTAAAAAGAAAGAAGGAAAGACAGAAGGAAAGAAAGAAAGAAAGATAGCAGAAAGAAAGAAAGAAAGAAAGAACGTAAAAAAGAAAGAAGGAAAGAAAGAAAGAAAGTAAGAAAGAAGGAAAGAAAGAAAGAAAGAAAGAAAGAAAGAAAGATAGCAGAAAGAAAGAAAGAAAGTAAAAAAGAAAGAAAGAAAGACAGAATGAAAGACAGAAACAAAGAAAAAAAGAAAGAAAGAAAGAAAGAAAGAAAGAAAGTAAAAATGAAAGAAAGAAAGACAGAAGGAAAGAAAGAAAGAAAGTAAAAAAGAAGGAAAGAAAGAAAGAAAGAAAGAAAGAAAGAAAGAAAGAAAGGAAGGAAGAAGGAAAGAAAGATAGCAGAAAGAAAGAAAGAAAGAAGGAAGGAAAGAAAGAAAGAAAGTAAGAAAGAAAGATAGCAGAAAGAAAGAAAGTAAGAAAGAAGGAAAGAAAAAAGAAATAAAGAAAGAAAGACAGTAAAAAAGAAAGAAAGAAGGAAAGAAAGAAAGAAAGAAAGAAAGAAAGAAGGAAAAAAAGAAAGAAAGTAAGAAAGAAAGAAAGAAAGAAAGAAAGAAAGAAAGATAGCACAAACAAAGAAAGAAAGAAAGAAGGAAGGAAAGAAAGAAGGAAAAAAAGAAAGAAAGAAAGAAAGTAAGAAAGAAAGATAGCAGAAAGAAAGAAAGAAAGAAAGAAAGAAAGAAAGAAAGAAGGAAGGAAAGAAAGGAAGAAAGAAAGAAAGAAAGAAAGAAAGAAGGAAAGAAAGATAGCAGAAAGAAATAAAGAAAGAAAGAAAGGAAGGAAGAAGGAAAGAAAGATAGCAGAAAGAAAGAAAGAAAGAAAGAAAGAAAGAATGAAAGTAAGAAAGAAAGAAAGTAAGAAAGAAGGAAAGAAAAAAAGAAAGAAACAAAGAAACGAACAAAGAAAGAAAGAAAGAAAGAAAGAAAGAAAGAAAGAAAGAAAGAAAGAAAGAAAGAACGAACGAAAGTAAGAAAGAAAGAAAGAAAGAAAGAAAGAAAGAAAGAAAGAAAGAAGGAAAGAAA
>NC_069009.1:11634454-11637763 GCF_001194135.2 Octopus bimaculoides
AAGAAAGATAGCAGAAAGAAGGAAAGAAAGAAAGAAGGAAAGAAAGAAAGAAAGAAAGTAAGAAAGAAAGCAAGAAAGAAAGAAGGAAAGAAAGAAAGAAGGAAAGAAAGAAAGAAAGAAAGAAAGAAGGAAAGAAAGAAAGAAAGTAAGAAAGAAAGATAGCAGAAAGAAAGAAAGAAAGAAAGATAGAAAGACAGAAAGAAAGAAAGAAAGAAAGAAGGATAAAAAGAAGGAAAGAAAGATAGCAGAAAGAAAGAAAGAAAGAAAGAAGGAAAGAAAGAAAGAAAGAAAGAAAGAAAGAAAGAAAGAAAGAAAGAAAGAAAGAAAGAAAGAAGAAAAGAAAGAAGGAAAGAAAGAAAGAATGAAAGAAAGAAAATGAAAGAAAGAAAGAAAGAAAGAAAGAAGGAAAGAAAGGAAGAAAGGAAGAAAGAAAGAAAGAAAGAAAGAACGAAAGAAAGAAAGAAGGAAAGAAAGCAGAAAGAAAGAAAGAAAGAAAGAAAGAAAGAAAGAAAGAAAGAAAGAAAGAAAGAAGAAAATAAAGAAAGAAGGAAAGAAGGAAAGACAGAAAGAAAGAAAGAAAGAAAGAAAGAAAGAAAGAAAGAAAGGAAGAAAGAAATAAAGAAAAAAGGAAAGAAAGAAGGAAAGAAAGAAAGAAATGAAGAAAGAAGGAAAGAAAGAAAGAAGGAAAGAAAGAAAGAAGGAAAGAAAGATAGCGGAAATAAATAAAGAATGAAAAAAGAAAGAAGGAAAGAAAGAAACAAAGAAGGAAAGAAAGAAAGAAGGAAAGAAAGAAGGAAAGAAAGAAAGAAGGAAAGAAACAAAGAAAGAAAGAAAGGAGGAAAGAAAGAAACAAACAAACAAACAAAGAAGGAAAGAAAGAAAGAAAGAAGGAAAGAAAGGAAGAAAGAAAGAAAGAAAGAAAGAGAGAAGGAAAGAAAGAAGGATAGAAAGAAAGAAAGAAAGAAAGAAAGAAAGAAAGAAAGATAGCAAAAAGAAGGAAAGAAAGAAAGAAGGAAAGAAAGAAAGAAGGAAAGAAGGAAAGAAGGAAAGAAAGAAAGAAAGAAAGAAAGAACGAAAGAAAGAATGAAAGAAAGAAAGAAAGAAAGAAAGAAAGAAAGAAAGAAAGAAATAAAGAAGGAAAAAGAGTGAGAGGGAGAGGGAGAGAGGGATTTAGAAGAATACATTTTTAGCAGAGACGGAGAGTAAGAGTAGAGAGACAAAGAGAAAGGAGAGAGAGAGAGAGAGAGAGAGAGAGAGAAAGAGAGAGAGAGAGAGAGAGAGAGAGAGAGAGAGAGAGAGAGAGAGACAGACAGAAAGACAGACAGACAGACAGACAGACAGACAGACAGACAGATACTGAGACAGACAGACAAAGCGACAGAGAGAAAGAAGTGTGGAAATGAGAAATGAAGATGGCAGAGAGAGAAAGATAGAAACTTTGGGAAATAGAAGGAGATAGAGAGGGAGTAGAAAGGGAGTGGTATATAAAGGTTAGCATGAAAGGGAAAGTATAAGGTAAGAGAGAGAGTAAAAGAGGCGTGGTGGTAGAATATTATATAATGAGGTGGAGGGAGGGGGAAAAGAGAGATGATAAGACATAGTTTTAGAAAGAGAGGGAGAGAGTGGCGTTTAAAGAAAACAAAAGAGGTAGAGGGATATTATAATGTATAAGGTAGTAAAGAGGGAGGGAATGAGAGAGAACGCGAGAAAGGGGAAGAAGGAAACAAAGATGACGTATGATACATATGCTTTGTGGGAGAGGGAATGTATTAGTTAAGAGAGAGCAAGGGATTGGGGAGGCAGAGGGATATAATAATGAATAAAGAAGTGTCAGAGAAAAGTGAGTGAGAGGGAGAGAGAGAGAGAGAGAGTATTAGAGTAGAAAAGGACAGCGAATGATCTACATCTGTGTGTGGTGGGAGGGGGTGTAATAAGGGAAGGAGACTGTGGTGTTTTGAGAGGACAGAAGAGAGGCGTGGAGTAATATATTAATATATAATGAGGTGAGGGTGTGAGATATATAGAAAGACTATTATATATAAAAGGGGGGAGAGTTAGAGGTGAGGGACAATGCAAGAGATGAAAAATACATAATGAAATGAGAGGACGCAAGGGAGAAAAAGTAAGGGTAATAACTCTTCTTACATCCCTTTTTGCTTTAACTTGTATTACTTAGACTGTGAAGATTTCCAAGTATAATTTAATGTGAGTAATAGATCGAAGTGTTTATAACTTATTATCAATAAATAGCGAACTCCTCTCCACATTACTGATTCGTTTTTCGTTTGACATCTAACAATTTCGTTTATTTTACATTTCCGATCTCTTACTCTTTAGCTTTTCTCTTCCCTACAATCGTCACATAGCGTCAATAGTGGATGGACATGCTAGAAATCACAGCCAAATAATCACACAAGAAATGATGAAGTATAAAACCTTTCTATCAATTTTTCAATTTTTAAAAAAAATTGATTTAATTTCTATTTTCTGATTGGCATTTGGTCAGAAAACTGCAAAGATAAACCAGTGTCTGTGCACTACAAAGAGGACAGCAAGAATATGCAATGGAGCCGTGCACTGGTCGTTGTCCTATTTCAAGCTGCATATATGTGAAATTAAAATATGAGAGGAAAATGATCAGACTGGAAGCAATGGAAATAGAGCAGTAAATAAGGGAATGTCATGAAAAGAACAAAAATAAAATTAAGGCTAAAATTAGCGTATATGTTTAGGCAACTAGGGAAAATATTATGTTTAATTTAAAACGTAATTTCAATTTATAAAACAAATAAAATTTTCAAATACATGTTTATGATCGTTGAACTTTCTCTTCCACATGGATTCATGGAGAGAAGAAGGTATAGGAAAGTTGGTTATCCATCATCAGATGTATACCTGACTTTCCTATATGAAATTAAAGAATGTAACGGAACGCTGAACTCCAGACTATCAACTTAAACAACATTTATTCAGGTGGTAAATATATACATCTTTGGCTCTTATTGTTACAGCTTCTATGTGTGTGAGCATAGTTGTTGGGACGTTGTTATGTAGATGTGAGCGAGCTGTCGAGTGTAAGTCCGAAAGATGGAGAGTGACAGCTATACACGTAAAGAGACTGTCTCCAGGCTGGAATGTTGGAGACACTGCTTGACACGTCCATGCTCATGGTCGGCCGACCGAGAAAGAGATAGAATTAAGCGGGAAAGCTTGCTTGTTTAAATCCACGCATGCGTGAGACTACGCATGCGCACGGCGTTACTACAAAGGCGTCAAGTGTTTCATGTGGTGATCGTAATATTTGTTTCT
>NC_069009.1:11639291-11640580 GCF_001194135.2 Octopus bimaculoides
GAAATTAAAGAATGTAACGGAACGCTGAACTCCAGACTATCAACTTAAACAACATTTATTCAGGTGGTAAATATATACATCTTTAGCTCTTGTTGTTACAGCTTCTGTGTGTGTGAGCATAGTTGTTGGGACGTTGTTATGTAGATGTGAGCGAGCTGTCGAGTGTAAGTCCGAAAGATGGAGAGTGACAGCTATACACGTAAAGAGACTGTCTCCAGGCTGGAATGTTGGAGACACTGCTTGACACGTCCATGCTCATGGTCGGCCGACCGAGAAAGAGATAGAATTAAGCGGGAAAGCTTGCTTGTTTAAATCCACGCATGCGTGAGACTACGCATGCGCACGGCGTTACTACAAAGGCGTCAAGTGTTTCATGTGGTGATCGTAATATTTGTTTCTTTTTATTTAGCTGAAATCCATCTCGATGATCTTGGGAGTCGGACTTACTCTCGGCATTTACCCACAGTTCCCTTAACTCGCCCACTCTGGTGTCGTGTCACACAGCACCGGGTAGCTGCTACTGCTGCAGCAGAAGTCACTTTGCGCATAACACAGACACTTGCGCTCGATCTGGCGATTCTTCTCCGCAGCTGCTGCGAATCTTCGATTCGGTGACGTAACACGCAGCACTTCAATATGTGTTCGATACACTCTTGCTGTTTACCTGCGTTTCGCACCATTCGCCCACTCCGACGTCGCGAGACGGTTCATTGCGCGTTTGCTGCAGCAGCAGCAGAAATCCCTTGGTGCATAGCACACGGACACACACGATCGCGATCGATCCAGCGCTTTGTCTTAGCCACTGCAGCAAAGCTTCGTTTCGGCGGCACAATACGCAGTATTCACGCCGTTTACCCGCGAACTTTCTACTAGTTCACTCTCATGTCAGTAGAGATAGAATTTAGTGGCCGCTGCAGCAGCGAAAATCCCTTGGTACATAACGCACGGACGCACCACACACTTGCGCTCGATCCGGGTGCGCCTGCGGCGAAGCGACGCTCTAATCGTCTATTCTAAAGTCGTGCGACAGCGCACTGGGCGGATCCTCGAGCAGAAGAGATCACTTGAAGCATTCGATCTGATGCCATATTTTAGTGGCTGCAGAGAAGGTTCGTTTCGACGGCTCAATATGGGGCACTAAAATGTGTCGGATTTACGTCCGCTGTTTATAAGCATTTAGTCGGAGTCTATCAATGAGATGTTGCCAGGCAGAGTAATACCCAACTGCAATCGCAGCAGAAGTCACTTGGCACATAACACTCGGACACACACACACACACACACACACA
>NC_069009.1:11640680-11641714 GCF_001194135.2 Octopus bimaculoides
ACACCACCACCCACTCACCAGCACTGACCAATTCCCATCCCCACACTTTCACACCTACATACACACATGCATGCGTTAAGATCACGAGCATTCTCTCACACACACGCACCTTCGTTTTGGGATCACTACTTCTTTGTTATCTCCCCTTCTTAACTCTCCTGTGTGATCCTTCTGTCCGGCATTCGCCATGATAGATCGCCACCACTACACATATATTTTTTTCTCTTCTTGTTTCTCTCCTTGTTTCTTTCTGTGTTCCTTTCTGTTGAAGAGCGTAGGCTCGAAACCTTAAAGACTTTCAGGACAACAACCAGTGCATGGCTGCATTCAATATTCATGCATTGTCCTCTTTGTAGTGCACAGGCACAGGTTTATCTTTGCAGTTTTCTGGCCAAATATCAATCAGAAAATAGAAATTATATTTTTAAGAAATAAAAAAAATTTATAGAGCAGTTTTGTACTTTTATCATTTCTTATGTGAGATTTAGTTGTGATTTCTAGCATGTCCAGTCACAATAGAGGCTGTGTGACGATTGCAGGGTAGAGTGAAGCTAAAGATTAAGAATCGGGAGTGTAAAAAACACGAAATTGTTAGATGTCAAACGAAAAACGAATCAGTGATGTGGAGAGATGTTCAATAGCTTTTAAGCAACTAACCCCGAATGGGAAGATCTGCAAAGAGACCTCTGACTTGCTTTGGAGAATTTGTTGCAATTCCTTCCTCCAGAGTCATATCCCAATCATGATCATATACATCGCAAAAGAATCAAGAAAAACGAAAACAATCATAGCAATTAAGACTTGGGAGGCCAAACTTTCAAAATTGCGGGTCCGGATTCGGCCTAGAATGTTTTTAATTTACTTGCGGAGTCAGCCTGATTCCAAAATGGTATGATATGTTGGGCTACGGCCTCTAAGAGTAAAGTCGAAGAAGTGTGACACATTGACACTCACATTTATTATATTAGATATGTTTAATTTTGGGGAAACTTATTTCATTGAAGTGTATTATATATATATATATATATATATAT
>NC_069009.1:11642183-11643668 GCF_001194135.2 Octopus bimaculoides
ATAGAAAAATTAATAAGTAAAAGCACGATAAATAAGTATAATATAATACAAAGTAAATATCATAAGATAATGATAATAAAATGATAACACGTGTTTCATAACCAATTTTCAAATAGAAAGAATATTTAAATCGATTAAAACTATCGAAAATCAATTCTATTCAAAAATATAGCTAATCTTCAGGTCAAAATACAACAACAATAATAATAATAATAATAATAATAATAATAATAATAATAATAATAATAATAATAAAAATGTACATATCAACCAACAATAAATAACAAACGAATGTATATAAAATGCTTATTATATTAAGATAGAAAAATATTATTAAAACTATCAAAATTATAAACGTTCCATAATTAACTTTACGTTTATCTTAATTATAAGCTAACAAGAATATTATATGCAAAAACTAATAATATATGCGTGTATATGTATATGTATACATGTACACACACACACATGTATGTATAAAAACAAAAGTGATAATTAATTTTAGGGCTTATAAATCTAATATATATTTTTTTTTTTTCTATACTTCCTACCAAAAATAATAGTGTTCAGTATGTTGGTCACAGGAATTTATGTCCAGGAAAGTTGTACATCATCTCCCTCTTTCTCTCACATGCCCTCTCTCTCTATCTCTCTCTCTCTTATCATTACTCCCACTACCATCATCATCACAACTACTTTTAATAAAACATCAACTCACCCTAAATTTCTTTGTTTCTCTTCCTCTCCCTCTCTTTTTCTTTCTTTCTCTGTGTCTTCGCCCCCACCCTCACCCTCTCTATGCTTATTATTACTCTCACTCCAGTACGAGGAAGTGTCACTGAATAGTGAGAGGGGGGTGTCAAAGTGTGACACACTGACACACAGAAATTAGTTTGCGCATTTATTATATTAGATGTGTTATAAACACTTTGATATATTATCTATAATATAATGATTGAAGAAATGCAGGACTGTGTCCAGCTTTTTTTGCCCCATGTTATATTGCTTTGAAGCAATTATAAATGAATATTTAAAAAAAAAAAAATTTAATTGTATATTGAACATAAATTATAAATCTCAATATTACAAGATTCGCTTCTGTTTTAAATGTCAACAACTGCAGCGAGGTGAAGTTTTGTCAATGAACAGGTCGCGGTTTCAAAGCGACGAAAATATTTTGACACAAATGAAATTTAAATGTTGAAATGAAACTAACGGTTTTTGTGTGTTCTTGAATGGCTTACAAATATCTTCCATGCTGCAATTGTTTTTCTTTCAGCACACTATCTCAGATCAAGTCACTTGCTATGCAAGTGCATCTCCGTCAAAAACTGTAAAAATAAAAAACAATCTTTCTATCTAACTATCTATAACATAATAATTAAAGAAGTGCAGGACCGTGTCCAGTTTGTTTCCCCCACCCCAACAGGACCGTATCCAGTTTGTTTCCCTCACCCCAGCAGGACCGTGTCCAGTTTGTTTCCC
>NC_069009.1:11644467-11645280 GCF_001194135.2 Octopus bimaculoides
GTCCAGTTTGTTTCCCTCGCCCCAGCAGGACCGTGTCCAGTTTGTTTCCCCCACCCCAACAGGACCGTATCCAGTTTGTTTCCCTCACCCCAGCAGGACCGTGTCCAGTTTGTTTCCCTCACCCCAGCAGGACCGTGTCCAGTTTGTTTCCCCCGCCCCAACAGGACCGTGTCCAGTTTGTTTCCCTCACCTCAACGTTATTAAAAAGAGTCGTATTTGATGAAATTATAAATGAATATTAATCATGGATTATTTTACTAATTACAGAATAAATTATAACAGAATCTTTGTTCAATTCATGGGCATAGTCAATATATTTTATAATTTATGTATCATATCTATATGTATATATCATATCAATATGCTAGCAGAAAACCGCTGGGGTGGGGGACCTTTTCCTGCTAGTTTAGTGATTTGTAGGAATGTGGCATTTCATTATGCAACCATAATATGCTATAAAATATATCAAATGTTTTTTTTTATATATATAGGTGCAGGAGTGGCTGTGTGGTAAGAAGCTTGCCTCCCAAGAAGATGGTCCCACCGAATGGCACCTTCTGCAAGTGTCTTCTCCTATAGCCTCGGGCCGACCAAAGCCTTGTGACTGAATTTGGTAGGCGGAAACTGAAGGAATCCGATCGTGTATATATATATATATATATATATTATTTGTTTCAGTCATTTGACTGCGGCCATGCTGGAGCACCGCCTTTAGTCGAGCAAATCGACCTTAGGACTTATTCTTTGTAAGCCTAGTACTTATTCAATTGGTTTCTTTTACCGAACCGCTAATTTACAGAGATGTAAACACAA
>NC_069009.1:11645626-11646896 GCF_001194135.2 Octopus bimaculoides
ATATATATATATATATATATATATATATATATACATGGGTGTGTGTGTGTGTGTGTGTGTGTGTGTGTATGTATGTATGTATGTATGTATGTGTGTGACAGTGTATGTGTGTATGTATTTGTGTATCAGTGTTTGTCCTTCCATCATCGCTGGACAAGTGATGTTGGTGTGTTTATGTCCTCATAACTTAGCGGTTCGGCAGAAGCGAACAATAAAATAAGTACTAGGCTTACAAAGAGTAAGTCCTGGAGTCGATTAGTTCGACTAAAGGTGGTGCTCCAGCATGGCCGCACTCAAATGACTGATACAAGTAAAAGAAGAAAATGTAAGTGAATACCACCTTCTGCTGTGTTAGCAGTGCTCTTTTATATTATTTGTTAAAGTTATCTCTTCAAGCATGGAATATTAACATGCACACACACACAAGCAGAAGAAAGGTTTCCAGTCATAGAGATCATGCCAAAATAGATTTTGGATTTTGGATCTGGATCTTGTCGCCTTATCCAACCCATTCCAGCATGGAAGACAGGTGTTAGATGATGAAGAAAGAAGAAGAAACGTTTCTTTCTTGAGCTATGCCAGGCTCACGAGGGCCAGTTTCCCGGTTTCAGTGGCGTATAAATTCTTCCACCTGAACGGGACACCGATCCGTTGCAGAATTCCTCATTTTTTGCCAGCTGAGAGGACTGGAGCAACGTGAAATGAAGTGCTTTCGTCAAGAACACAACTTATCACCCGGTCCAGGAATCGAAACCACACTCTTACGATCATGAGCCCAACACCCCTAACCACTAAGTCACTTGCCTCCACCTTAGATGACAATGATATACATTTGTAAGGCAGTGAGCTGGCAAAACTGTAAGCATGCTGGGTAAAAACGCTTTGAGGCGTTTCGTCCGTCCTTACATTCTGAGTACAAATTCAATCTTTTGAAGCAGCTTTCTTTCCAGGTGAGCAAAGATTAGTTCTACACAGGTGGCATAGAAAGCGATAATCTTAAAGCACTGTACACCTGCACAAATCCTCATTAACAACACATACTTATTAATCCACACATTCTTGCAATGAGTGTTGGAAATGGTACAAAAGAATTGCTTCTCAAGAATATAACATATTTCTGTCAAACCTCATCTAAACATTAACCGTGGAGGCGCAATGACCCAGTGGTTAGGGCAGTGGACTCGCGGTCGTAGGATCATGGTTTCAATTCCCAGACCGGGTGTTGTGAGTGTTTGTTGAGCGAATACACCCAAAGCTCCACAAGGTACCG
>NC_069009.1:11647020-11655878 GCF_001194135.2 Octopus bimaculoides
ATGGCAAACTCTTTCACCACAACTTTCTCTCACTCTTTCTTCCTGTTTCTGTTGTAACTGTAATTCAAAGGACCAACCTTGTCACACTCTGTGTCACGCTGACTCTCCCTCGAAAACTACATTAAAGGTACATGTGTCTGTGGAGTGCTCAGCCACTTGCACGTTAATTTCACGAGCAGGCTGTTCCGTTGATCGGATCAACTGGAACTCTTGTCATCGTAATTGACAGAGTGCCACGTGCAATACATCAACCAAAGTTTCCATAAGGAGGTTCTACTTGAAACCAAAATATGCTTTCCAAGCAAGTTTCACAAACTAGAAGAAATTTTCATTTTTCGGGGGGAAAAAACAGACATTATTTACAATGGACGGTTAGGTGTCATCTTGTTTGTCATCACATTTCGGCTGATGTACTCTCCAGTCTTCATCAGGTGTTCTGGTGGAATAACAGTACACAAGATGAGGACACCTATCCGTCCATTGTAAATAATGTATATAATTCTTCATCCTCAAAATATAGAATAGTAAAAAGAGACATTTCTTGAAATGTGCCAAAAAAGTTATTTCTTCACAAATGTAAAATGACTGATGGATGAGGAAACAACCTTCAAAAGTCTGTTATTTCAATGCATACACACGTGAATGTGTGTGTGCACGTTCATGCACACGTATGTTACCTATCACAACAGTTTGTTTTCAAGTAAACATGTCATATTCTAGCAGAAAACTGCCATCTAAACAGAGGTTTGCTTAAATATTTTATCAGAATAAATACTTAGTTTATTTTCATTAAAAAAAAAAGATTCGGCAAGTTTCTTTTCACTGGAGAAGTCATGTGAAATTGTGTTGTATTCAAAGGATCATTTACTTGTGACTTCATGAAACTCCTTCAAGTGTGTGACTCTCCTCTCTTATATAATCATCGTTATTTTCTGCGGTTTTATTCTTTGACAAATTCAACCATTTAACTATGGGCAACATATTTTGTCTTCCATGTTATTCAAATATGACAATTATTTTGAGTCTTTGAGCAGACCAAGATGAAGACCTCGCTCAGTAAAGGAACTGTTCTGGGCTCAGCACAGATTGAATTTACCCTTCTTAGTTTTAGAAAGTCAGTAAAAGTGTTTTAGTAGCACTTTTATAAATAAGTTTATTGCTACAGATTTAGCATTTAAACTCACCATGTTTGGCCAATCTGCCTGTATTATCTCCAAACTAGACAGATCTGGCCTCTCACACGTACCCTACAATACTATTCTTAAAATACACAATGTCATTGAAATCTCAAAGCTTGAAGGTAATGCATGACTAATTCCTATCAATGGCAATAAATAAGCCTTGAAAAGGGTTAAAACTAAATTTATTCCACCTGGTTTATATAAACAGCAACTTACAGCTTCGGACCACTTTATTATTTCGCTGTGTATTCACATCGCATATAATGTGGGAATATAATTTCACCCGTAGTTATTCAAGCAAAAAATCAGTAACATATGTTATCAATTTATTTAGAATAATTTTGTAGAAAGTTTGATGCTAAATAATTTTGTTTTAATACTAAACATTTTTAATAGTAATTATCAATTAAAGCTTTTTGATCTAATTTAAATATCAATATACCAGAGGATATTAAAACTGTTTTTGTAAGAATGGAATTGTTTAGAGAGGTGATTAGATATACAACAATAGCAACAACAACAACAACAAATGAACATTTCAAAGTATATCTTTATTTCAAAAACGAATTTCTAACAAAGAAGCCAAACCAGTGAAGGGATCTCTATATGGTAGATAGATTTGCTAGAATTAGTAGCCAAATCCACTTCACTTCACACTTTATCCCTTTAAGGAAGGACATATTGGACAATATAGTCCTGAGTTGTCTACACTTAAGAAAATGACAAGATGGTCCTGGCTGGAATGGATTTGATCATAAGCCCTTGTTTGGTCAAGGTTAACCCGAGATTAAACAACAGCAACAACAACATTTACACAGAAATTCATTTTGCATCTAATGATAAATATTCCAGTGCAGTAGAACACTCGGCTTCTTCAAGTGCTGCCCTTAGAGTCTCGAGTGTTCGTGTTTCAGGATCACAACTTTTAAACCACTTGCGAAGCATGAGGTAACCTAGTTTTACAGTGTCATTAGAATCACAATTGAGTTCCAGCTCTGTAGTGTCAGTTTCTAAGAATATAGCTGCAAAAGATACAACAAAAAAAAATAACTGCAACAACATTAACAATAATATAAGAGATGTATAGGCTGTTATGAATATATTCAATAAGAAACTACTTCTATATGTATGAATATATTCAAAAGAAATGTTATGAATATATTCATAACATATATTGTTATGAATAGATATATATGAATGTATATGAATAGATATATATGAATATATATATTGTTATGAATATATTCAAAAAGAAACTACTTCTATAAAGAAATAAAATAGCTAAGAAACAGGAATAATATAAGACATTGTTTTCTATTTCTAAAGACAAAAATAACAAAGGTTGAAACAAAGGAGAAATTTAATTGAAAATTACACTTGAGAACATGTTTGGTAAACTGATGGCAGGAGAAATATTTGTGAAGGCAAAAGTGTATCAGAACCTCGAGAATCAACTGAGACCACCAACAAAGTATTTGATCCATTTATCCATTTTCTCTGCTCAATATTCCTGGGAGGGTTGTGGAGATAGAGACCTCAGGCACCTCCTCCATAGGGTTCCTATGAGAAGCAACCATCATATGACATTTTGGTTGGATTCCCAGGCATGAACAACTGAGACTATGGATATCATCCAACCATTTCACTCTTGGTCTAACCCTGGGTCTCCTGCTCCATTGGTTTGACTTGAAGAACCAGTCTTGTAATTCATTCCCGTGGCATTCTGATCACGTTTGTAGTACCAGAGATTTGGAGAAGAAGAGGCTCAACCTGGAGAGACTCCCTGATCTTGGAACTATACATCCTATTGAGTAACATTACTCCGGAGACCCTTTAGAGGAATCCTGTATATCTGTCTTAATCCGACAGACTTCAGATCTGATAATCAAAAGGTTATTAAATAATGTTTCTCTGTGCACTCTGTCACCTTGCAAAGTTCCCAACATGACACCGCAAGTCAAAGGATCAATGATAATCCACCAGTCGTTAATTCTGAGTCAAATTTAATCCTATTTGAGTTTTCTCCAATGAACTCAAAATTCGATCAATTCTCCTGAGCCTACTCAGTTATTATTATGTCAGTCTCAGTGAGAGAAGCCACCTCCAGTTTGGTTTGACTTGTGAATATATTCATTTTCTGGGAAATTCCCTTACGTAAATTCTCTCTTTCCGGATGGGGAGAATATGATATCATTTGGCTGTATGATCTCTATTAAGTCACTTTTTATTGAAGCATCTACAGACATGTCATGTGGTAAACTTGTTCCATTATGGCAATATAACTGGAATTATCAGCTTCCAACACAATAACCCGATCAATAATGGTTTCAAGAAGAACCTAACTTGAGGTCTTAGGTTGGAATAAAGATGCTTTGTCATGGAATTTAACTTTTGCACATTTTCTTCATTGCAATAAACTAACAGCAGACTCAGTGAAAATGTAAAACAAACCAAAACTTTGTCGTTAACTCACCTGTTCGCCCTTTAACAACATATTTTAGTTCCCTCTTCCAAAAGACAGTATTCACACTATTTGTGTTTTCTAGTTTATCCATTATTACCAACCATGCCAACCTCAGTGGATATTTTACGAAATAGCAGTAGTGCCTTTCATGCAAGTAGTTTACAGGTAACCTTTTGAGTGGAAATTACAGGTAGCCTTTCAAATGGAATACTGTAATTTTATACTCACCTACTTGCCACCAATTGCTTCCTAACCTCTTAGCCACTCTCAGGAGATCCTTCTCCTTCAGTATTGGACTCTCTGAAATAGATATTTCCAAGTTTTATAATTCATACTAGAATTTCTTTATTTCTGTAAATAGTCTATTCTTCATTATTGTGAGACATTCCTATCATCAATGGTCAACTGGTGACCACTATGGTTTCGGTGAACATTTTTGTTCTTTCTACAGTGGTGCCATGTAATAGCGCAATATTTAGGTCCACAACAAAATAGATTAACTTTCCTAAACCCTGTCTCTCTATTCAGACATCTTACATAATCTGACAACGTTGCAATTATCACATTTAATTATCATTTGATAAAACAGTTTTTCTCACAGTTCTGTCCTTTCTTTCTTATATCTGTGCCAAATCTATGACATATCATTGTTCTCTCACTTGTAGATTTCACTGACCAATATTCTTCTTATTTTCTTAATAGCAATGTCAGCCAAAGTGGTCTCCAAAGATCTAGCCACAAACACATGACAGATAACTTCAAGAAGGTTAAACATAAACCTGGCCACTTTGTGGATAATTTTGAATCTACCAACAATCAGTTCACAAGAACATCATCTGATTCAGGAAATATTTCAAGACTTCTTAATAAATTAGCATTTTTCAGGTGAGCAATGATTAGTTCTAAACAGGTGGAACAGAAAGTGATATCAGGTGTCCTAAAACAGTGTAGCCTTGCACAAAATCTCATTAACTACATATAACTGTTCAACCACACATTATTGCACGAAATATCTGAAACGGTACGTAAGAAATGATACTAAGGAATATATAAGCAAGACAGGAATATAGATCACACTGCAAGCACAAACTCCTTAATTTTGCAAGAGTTTTGACTTATTTATTGCTTAT
Organism: Octopus bimaculoides; assembly: GCF_001194135.2. Taxonomy (NCBI): domain Eukaryota; kingdom Metazoa; phylum Mollusca; class Cephalopoda; order Octopoda; family Octopodidae; genus Octopus; species Octopus bimaculoides. The sequence continues at coordinate 11,651,796 of NC_069009.1, forward strand.
AACCCGTCTTCTCTTTATGCCATTATCTCGATGTCTCTACTCTTGTTGGACAATGAGGTTATGTACCATCATCCTAAACATTTTACAGGTTTCTCTTTAACCTTTGACATGGCTTTTGCTGCTACTTTGAATTTCATTCATTTCTGCTGACCTTTAGCAAATGACAGCATTACTTATTTGCCTTAAACCACATTCTTGACCAACTAATTAGTTAATCCAGTTTATCCATAACTATTCGTATATCCTTTTAGTCTGTTGTTAGCATTGTCACATCAGCCATGGATGTTTTCTCAGGTGATTTCCTCTGAGCCATTTCTTCTGATTAATCTGCTGATCTAATTAACAACTCCATAACAAGCACAAACCAAATGACTCATATTGTGCAACCTACAGCAATTCTAGTTTCAAGGCGACGCCAGTCTGCTGTGAAATTTTTCCTCATGCACCGAGTTTTAAAATCATTATAGTGGTTCTTTATTAGATTCTTAATCATCTCTCATATATAAAAGAAGTCCACTACTTTCATCAACAATTTATTTAGCATTGGCCATATCAAGCCATACAACATTCAAATCCCTTTTATTTTTCTTTGTGCCTTGTATCACATCCCAGACTGGAAATACATGTTCTACACATCCAGGAATGTCAGGGATTCCACTCTTCTGGATGCTTCCCGTCTCATAGCCATTATTTTGTAGATTTACAGTTGACCTCTTATCAAGTACACCCATATAAATCTTGCCATCTACATTCAAAGATCGAAAAGAGTGTGAACTGGTCAATCAGATTCCCTTTAGTGTCCTTTGATAGCTGAACTCCTTCTACCTTGTATCAGTCATCAACCAGTTCACCTTTATGTCACAACTCTCCAAGTAATAAGTAATACACATGACATAATTGAGTACACTTTCTGTGGTACACCATCACCTCCTGGGGTGCTCTTTGCTTGAAATATTTGATTGCTGCTTTCGATGGATATTTGAAACTGTCCATGGGTGGGAGTGGTTGATCTCGCTTTGGGTCAATGTAGACCTTCTGCATTCACCCATCCAGTTCATCTTTATTGCATTTTAGCTTCCTGCTCTTAGCATCTGCAAACAGCATCCTTGTAGCCCCATAAAGGTTCTTAAGGAGCTGCTCCCTAATCTGTTTACTCTCTCTGTGACATTTCTTTGCATAAGTTAGAGAGGAATGTTTAATCTTCTTGACCTCATGACAACCTTTTTAGTGCTTTTGGTAGCATAAAATGTACCCAAGGCTCTTTATAATGTGGTTGATGTTGGGGAAGACATGCTACCACAGATAAGCTGGAATGTTTAAGTGAGATGTGTTCCTCATCCAATCAAGGTGGGCAGTGACTGTTAATAAGAACTGACATGGACGGTGACCACCCATCCAGTTGATAGGAGCATGGAAATCACATGATAACTGATGAGGACGATGTCATTTATTGCACTGTATCTTGCAGCCAGTATCTATCTTGGAGAGAGAGAGAGAGAGAGAGAGAAAGAGAGAGAGAGAGAGAGAACGGTTGTCTCAGCAGCAAACCAAAGTCTTCTATCTGGATAAAGACAATGTTTTGTGGCTGTAATGATAGATTTATTATCAATGAAAAAGGACAGGGTATTCACACTTGGCACACATTTCATTATGTCCACCAGATTATGAGATATATCTGCCCAAACAACATCAACAACAACAATATCCTATCAGTAAACATAGTAAAAAAAAATGTAAAATAAACGAAAACGTCATTAACGCACCATTTATTCCTAAATTACGACATATTTTAGTTCTCTGTTCCAAAATACAATATTAACTCTATTGTCTTCTAAATTATCCATTTCATGAACCATGCTAACCACATTAGATATTTTGTGAAATTTCAGTAATATCAATATATTTAATAAAATTATTATGCAGCTAATCTCTTTAAATGTAAATTATGAATGGAACCTGTTCTCTGTCATTCTGATAAACTAATAAAGGCTCAGGTGAAGATTATATTTATAGAAATCCACGAGGTACTGATCTTTTATACTCACCAATTTGTTGTGATGTTGTCAGCACCTCCTTCACACACATTGGAGTCTCTGAAATGAATATTTTCAAGTTTTACCTTTCATAGTATAATTTCATTATCTTTATTAATAATCTATATTTTATTATTGTGGGAAGGGCATCAATACATTTTTTAACAGGTGGAAAGCGGTCCTTGCCTTACTTATTCTCGTTTTAATATCTTCGTCGGTGCCGCCGGAGAACGTTATCTTACTACCTAAATACCTAAACTCAGCTACATCTTCTAGTTCACCAGTTTCTAGTTTAATACGTTCACTGTTTTTTTCATTAACGCGCATAATTTTTGATTTGTCGCAGTTGACTTTCAATCCTAGTTTGGCAGCTACTGCTTCTAATTTTGACGTTTCATTTTGCATTTGGCTATATGTTTGTGAAAATAGCGCTATATCATCTGCAAAGTCAAGATCTTCTAGAGCTTCTGCATCCATCCATTCAATGCCTGTTTGGCTTTCAATCGTAGTTTCCTTCATAATCCAATCTATAGCTAGTAGAATGTTATTGTATGGGGCTGAGACATGGCGAATAACAGTTAAGTTAAATAAGCAAATACAATCATTCATCAATAGGTGCTTGCGTAGTATACTTAAAATCAGATGGGCCGGACACATCAGCAATATGGAGCTATGGCAAAGAACGAATCAAGTTTCGATTAGGGAGCAAATATTTAAGAAAAAGTGGAAGTGGATTGGTAGCACAATTAGAAAAGACACACCAAATGTAGTGAAAAGTGCTTTACAGTGGAATCCGGATGGATATAGAAAGAGGGGTAGGCCTAAGAACTCGTGGCATAGATCAACAAAAAAGGAACAAGAGAAAGGGGGACATTCATAGCAGAGTATAAGTACAGAAGTGAAAAATTATGCGACATGAAATTCAATTATAAGTGTCCTATTTTCCGCGTTGGAGGGTTAAAGGCAAGAAAGAAAGGGAAGGGCATCCAGTTGTAAGAGCTGTGTCAAAACTGACCTCACTTGTACTGGTGCCACATAAAAAGCACTTAGTCCACTCTGTGGTATGGATGGTGTAAGGAGGGGCATCCAGCCAAAAAAATCATGCCAAAACAGATACAGAAGTCTGATGTACAAACCATTCAACCCATGCCAACATGGAATCAGACATTAAATGATGATTATAATGATTTCTATCATCAATGGTCAACTGGTGACCACTATGCCTTTGGTTCACATATTCTACAGTGTTACTATGTAATAGTACAATATTCCGAACCACAACAAAATAGACAAACCTTCCGAAATTCCTCTCTCTACATAATCTAACAATTCTGCAATTATCTAATTTAATTATTAATTGATAAGAGTGTTTATCTCTTAATTATGCCTTTCTTTTCTTATCTCTGTGCCAAATCTGACATATCATTGCCCTCAAAACTCTGGACTTCACTAACCAAGATTCTTCATATCTTCTTTTTATTTCTGATGTCAACCCAGTTCATTGACTAAAAATACAGAAATAATCCATTTTGTATGTTTGTCGATCTTGTACCCAAGAAAAACAAAAGAACTACATAGAAGGCAACAAAATTTAAAATGTTAGGTGAGGGTACAAGATGATGATGCTACGACAAAATAAGTTTACATTTCCAGTATGTAAGTGTTAGAAAGTGAATTGAATGATAGCAGATTGATTATCATGTTGATGGGCTATATCCTCATCATCATCATCTTTTAACGTCTGCTTTCCATGCTAGCATGGGTTGGACGATTTGACTGAGGACTGGTGAAACCAGATGGCTACACCAGGCTCCAATCTGATTTGGCAGAGTTTCTACAGCTGGATGCCCTTCCTAACGCCAACCACTCAGAGAGTGTAGTGGGTGCTTTTACGTGTCACCCGCACGAAGGCCAGCCAGGCGGCACTGGCAACGGTCACGCTCAAAGTGGTGCATTTCATGTGTCACCCGCACAAGAGCCTGTCCAGGGGCACTGGCAACGATCTCGCTCGAAAATCCCACGAAGGCCAGCCAGGCGGCACTGGCAACGT
>NC_069009.1:11656133-11665807 GCF_001194135.2 Octopus bimaculoides
TTTCATGTGTCACCCGCACAAGAGCCTGTCCAGGGGCACTGGCAACGATCTCGCTCGAAAATCCCACGAAGGCCAGCCAGGCGGCACTGGCAACGGTCACGCTCAAAGCGGTGCATTTTATGTGTCACCCGCACAAGAGCCAGTCCAGGGGCACTGGCAACGATCTCGCTCGAAAATCCCACGAAGGCCAGCCAGGCGGCACTGGCAACGTTCACGCTCAAAGCGGTGCATTTCATGTGTCACCCGCACAAGAGACAGTCCAGGGGCACTGGCAACGATCTCGATTGTATATATGTAATACAATAGCACACTGCCTGACACTGCAATCGTAGATAAGGTAGTTCCTTGAGCAAGCAAAGAAAAATGTTACCAGTTTCAGGGCCAAATATTAATTAGAATTTATTTTCTAGATCAAATACAAATGACCAGGTTTCGTATCTAACTTGGACAAAACAAGTCAAAACTAAAACCAAATGGTGCCACTGTGCCACTATTAGCATTAATACCATCTACGAAACCAACGAGTGTGAGTCTAAGAATGACTACACAGATGGTAAATGTTATCCAATCAATACAGCAAGTGTATTTTATATATAGTTACAAACAAGGATTTGTGTGTTCAAGTCACATTTGCAACTCAGATTATTTTATGTTTATACTAATACTTTAAATATGAATAGAGTTTCACCGTTCAATACTAAATTTAACAGTTACTAAAAGTAATTTATTGATCATTTTACTTATTATAATTAAAGAGAGTTAATGTTTAGCTTTTTTCAATTTATAACAATGGTATATATTCTAATTTGAGACATTCTGAGTATTCACCTGTTATGCACATTATACGTTGTTCAATTTATAATAGTGATTTGTAACTGTTATGCCAATTGTGCTAGGATTCGAGTGACTTCCCTTGTTATATTTCGTTATTGCCCACAAGGGGCTAAACATAGAGGGAACAAACAAGAACAGACGAACGGATTAAGTCGATTACATCGACCCCAGTGCGTAACTGGTACTTAATTTATCGACCCCGAAAGGATGAAAGGCAAAGTCGACCTCGGCGGAATTTGAACTCAGAACGTAACGGCAGACGAAATACCGCTAAGCATTTCGCCCGGCGCGCTAACGATTCTGCCAGCTCGCCGTCAGCATGTGCATTTGACGGGAAAAGAAGAGAGAGAACGGCCATTTGGAATAACTTACGTTGAGTCAAGACTATCGTGGATAACACTATAAGACGTCTTTCTATTTAGGACTATGACTAGAAATTAGTTTCTTTGAACCAGGATTTACTGGTTATATATTACAACACATAAACAAGAGACAACATATTATGATAGATTTTCAGGCTACATAACAACAACAACAATAACCAATCAGAAAATATATCAAGAACTTTCTCATTAATTCACCTGCTTACACATAAATAACAACATTTTAGTTCTCTTTTCCAAAAGTCATTATTAACTGTGTGTTTTCTAATTTATTCATTTTACCAATCATGCTAAACTGGATTTTATGAAATTTCAGTAATATCTTTAATACAATTACTTTACAGCTAACCTTTCACATGGAAATTACGAACGCAACCTGTTCTCAGTCATTTTGACAAAGTGGACAAAAACATGGGAACACAGAAGTCAGATGATAAATATTAAGGACGGTGTCATTGATTGTATTGCATTTTGCAGCTAGCATCTATCTTAAAAAAATAGAGAAAATGGTTGTCTACACAGGAAACCATAGTTTTCTACATGGATAAAGACAATATTGAGTGGATGTAATGATAGATTTACTATCAGTGACAAAAGACAAGTTGTTCGCACTTGTAATGCATTTCATTGTAACTCTACCAGATTATAGGAGTTATCTGCTCAAACAATAACATCAACAATAAACTATCTGTAAACTTAGTAAAAACTGTAAAACACAAATATTGTCATTAACTCACCTGTTTACACCTAATCAAAAACATATTTTTCCCTATTCCAAAAGACTAAATTAAATCTATCATGTTTTCTAATTTATCCACATTACCAGCTGCACTAACCTCAGTGGATAATTCATGAAATTTCAGTAATATCGCTATCATCATCATCATCATCATCATCATTTAACGTCCACCATCCATGTTAGCATGGACGGAATTAGTTTACAGCTAAATATTTCAATTGAAATGTAGGAATGGAAGTTGTTTTCAGTCATTCTGACTATCAGAGTAATTCAGGTGATTTATAGAAATCAATTAAGTACAGTTATTTTACACTCACCAACTTGTAGTGCCTTTCTTTCAGAAGTTGGTACCGCTGCCTGGACTTGCTTGTTCACCAACTTGAGATTCTCTGAAATAAATATTTCTAGTTTTTACATTTTATAGTAAAATATTTTAAATCTCAATTAACAATCTATACTCCATTATTGTGAGAGGTTCCGATTATCAATGGTCAACTGGTGACCAATATGGTTTTGGTCAACATCTTGTTGCTTTCAACAGTGGTACCATGTAATTGCTCAATACTTAGATCCACAACAAAATAGACTGACCTTCCTAAATCCCTTCTCTCTGTTAAGACAAATAATCTAACAATGTTCCAATTATCTTATTTAATTATCCTTTGATAACAATGTTTGTCTCTAAGTTTTGTCTTTCTTTTCTTATATCTGTACCAAATGTATTACATGGCATTGGCCTCAAAACCCTAGACTTCACTAACCACCATTCCTCTTTGGCTTAATTCCAAAGTCATCCAAGTTGGTCCTGGAAGATCCAGTCACAAACACACGAAACACCACTTTGAGTACGATGAAGATACACTGGCTCTCTTTGATAAATGCTGCTGGTAATCATTAATTCTAACTCCCCACATTACAGTCCATCAGAATATCATCTGATTCAAGAAACATTTCAAGACATTCGAATGTTATATCCTCCTTCATAAAGCGGCTTTTTTGAACAATGATTAGATCAACACAGGTGGAACAGAAACAGGTATCAGATGTTGTAAAACACTGTACACTTGCACAGACCCTCATTAACAGCATATACCTATTCATCCACACATTATTGCAGTGAAAATGGTACAATAGAGCTGGTTTGCAAGAATACAGTTCAGAAATCCATTACCTTTGTTGGTAATAAAGGTTTCTTCCACAGAGTGGGAGGCAGATTGTATAAAGCCTGTGTATGAAGAACTATGCTCGAGTGGAGTGAAACATGGGCTGTGAACATTGAAGGCGTGCAAAGGCTTGGAAAAAATGAAGCCAGCATGCTTCACTAGATGTGTAATGTAAGTGTACAGGTACAACAAAGTCTGAATGTTTTAAAAGAAACATTGGGCATCAGATGTAGCGCACAAGGGAGAAGACTGTGTTAGTATGGTCATATAATGTGTATGGATGAGGTCTATTGCATAAAGAGGTGCTGATATCCAAATGTGGAGAGAGGTTCTGAAAAAGGAACACCTGGGAAGACTGGGCTGAAATAGAGAGAAATGATTCTTAGATGTTGAATCTAAGAGACAATTGACAGTTTGCTGTGCTTCAGAACACACCACCCACCTAAATAAAATAAAGGTCATAAACACATTTCAGTCTCCCAAAAATGCCCTCCACACAAACACAATCAACTGAAACCAGAGTGTCTTTTTTGGTCAGCTAAAAGCAGTTTTGGCACAAACTTGGCAGACACACGTCTCATACCCAAATCTTCAGTGATAATAGACTGAACTGGACAATAACTAATCTTCACATCCTCTGATAACTCACGGATGGTGAGTCAACGATTTCCCCTCACAGCTGCAGGCACATCTGTGATGTTTTTCTCAGTTCTGCTGGTTGCATGTCTCGCAGAACGTTCGTCAATATAGACATTTTTTCGACCATCTTGGAAACGTCTGAACCACTCGTACACTTGTGTGCAGCTCATACACTCCTCCCTATACATTTTCTCCAGCCTTGCATAAGCCTCTGAGCAGGTATCATCAAGGTCAGTGTGATGACCACACACTACACACCTTCATTGCAAACACTGCTGTAAACAGCGGATGTGAGCTAGTTTGTAAAAACTTGGTGCATATGCACAGTAGAGTTTAAGGTCAATCTTTTCCAAGCGGCTTCACTCTGTGTGCTTTAGCTTCCTTATTATATCAACAGTCCAGATGCTTATTGATCAGATTATGTATTGTGAGACATTCCTATCGTCAATGGTCAACCAGCAACCCCTATTGTTTCTGGTCAATAGGTTTATACTTTCAGCAGTGGCCCCATGTAATAGCCCAATATTTAGATCCACAACAAAATTAATTGACCTTATTAAACCTCATCTCTCTATTAAGACATCCTACATATTGCATTTAATTATCGCTCGACAACAGTTTTAATCTTAGTTGTTTTGTTTCTTTTTTTTATATATCTGTACCAAATCTATGACGTGTCATTGTCCTCTCGCCTCTAGACATCACTAACCATCATTCTCCTCATCTGCTTAATTCCAATGTCAACCAAGGGGGTCACCAAAGATCTAGCCACAAACACTTCAAGAAGAATAAACATATAACTGCTCTCTTTGCTAAAGGTTGCTTTTGGTAATCCCTAATTCTGATTCCTCACATCAGAGTTCATCAGAATGTTACCTGATTCAGGAAATATTTAAATATCATTCATCTTTAATAAAGCAGCCATTTTTCAGGTGAGCAATGATTAATTCTACACAGATGGAACAGAAAGTGATATCAGGTGTCGTAAAACATTGTAACTTGTACAAAACATCGTTCATCATCCTCATTTAATATCCACTCTCCATGCTGGCAGGGTTAAATGGCTTGACCGAAACTGATAAGCTGAAGAGCTGCACCAGGTTCCAGTCTGATTTGGCATGGTCTCTATGGCTGGATGCCCTTCCTAACACCAACCAATCAAGGAGTGTAATGGGTGCTTTGACATGTCACTGACATGAATGTCATTTGCATAACACTAGCAACAATCATGACTACGATGCACAGGTACCCTTTGCATGGTACTCTCAACAAACACAACTACAGTTCAGGAGTGTCCTTTCCATGGAACCATCGATGACCATGACTGTGATTAGGATTCACGGGTGCCATTTACAAGGCAGCAGATATGGCCTGACTCCAATTTCATGCTTGCCATTTACATACTCTCACTATAAAACGTCATTAATTTGTCTTTCTGTTTCTTTAAGTCATACACCATGCTGGTCTATGACAACACCATATTCTTCAGTGAGCCACTACCGTAGACACAGCACAATTAAGTCTCTGTAGTAGCTCCACTTCTGCATTATTGATAATGATAAATGTTTCCTTTTCTTTTACTCACTGTTATCCACTGGAGTATTGGCAATTGTTTTTGATATTTCCAGTGTAAATTATATACAAAGTCACAAGAAGCAACACAAAGACAGCAAACTGCAAATGGACGTTATCTCTCTATGAATGCTGAGACACAAATGATGCTTGGTGGTAAGTGGCAGCTGACCTACCAAGCACTGCCAAGTCATGCTTGAGTGAGTAGGGTTACAGTGATCAGCTGTTTGAGCACCAAACATCCCATTACAGCATGCTTCACCCTCCACAAAAATGTTTGGTTTTGGGGTCTTTCTAGATTTTAGATTTCCAGATAAAGGATTGTGTATCTGTTTAATATATGTTCTGGGTATAAACCCCAAGAGATTACATGTTATATTAAAAATTAAACTATTGTAATAATTTGAGGTATTTATAAGACGTTGAATCACGAAGAATTACTGGAGGACATTACCACAATCAGTATTTAATATCCGTTTTCTAAACTGGTATGGGTTGGATGATATGATAGGAGCTGTCAAGCCAGAAAGCTGCACCAGGTCCCATATCTTTGGCATGGTTTCAATGGCTGGATGCCCTTGTTAATGCCAATCACTTCACAGAATGTACTGGGTCTTTCTATGTGGCACCATGACTGGCATCACCCAATCAGTGCATGGGAGCACAGAAATCAGATGGTAAATGATGAGGACAGTATCATTTATTCTATTGAAACTAGCAGCCAGTATCTTTCTTGAAGAGAGAGGGGGGGGTTGTCTGAGGAGGAAAGTAGAGTCTTCTAAAGTAAAGACAATGTTTAGTAAAGATGGAGTTAAAACAAATTTTAGTGGACGTAATGATAGTGAAAAGAGACAGAGTTCACACGTTGAACAATTTTCACCATAGCATCTGGTTAAACAAATACAGCCACAGCAATAACCAGTCAGTAGACTCTGTAAACATATAAAACAAACAATCACTTTGTCTTTAACTCATCTGTTTTTCCCCTACAGAACAAAATAATTTTAGTTCCCTCTTCCAAAAGACATTATCAACTCTAATTCAGCCATTTTACCAACAGTGCTAACCTTAGAGGACATCTTATTAAATTTCAGTAATATATTCAAGGGGTTTCTTGACTGGGAATAACAGCTACTGCTGCTTGTAATTGTATACAGAGAGAGAGAGAGAGCGAGAGAGAGACCACAGGGAGATGATAGACACAGTGAATAATCTCCAAAAGGGGAGAGAACCGCTTCAGGGTTACGCTTCGTCTTTTGTATTTTTTCCTATCTTGAGAGACTTTTTTCCTATGAGTAAAAGATAATCTCATGTTTCCATATTTTTATAAAATCCAAAAGGATAGAATTACTTTATAGCTAACCATTTAAATTAAATGCAGAAATGGAACCTGCTCTCAGTCATTCTGACAAACAAGTTGACTCTGGTGAAGGTAAACTTTATGGAAATCAATTAGGTACTGTTAATTAATACTCACCAGCTGTCTAACACCGTCTGGACTTCCTTCTCTTCCATCTTTGGAATCTCCAAAATGTGTGCTTCCGACTTTTATACTTTATAACAAAATTTCTTTATCCCTATTAGTAATCTATATTTTATGATCATGAGAAATCTCTTTCATCAATGACCAACTGATGACCCCAATGGCTTTGGTCAGTATTTTTAGTTTCAAGTGTTACTGCTTAGTATCTCAACACTTCGGTTCACAACAATATAGACTAGCCTTCCTAAATCTCCTCTCTCTCCATAATCTAACAATGATGTAACTATCTCATTTAATTATCTCTTGATAATGTAATAATATAATCACAGTTCAATACTAATTTAACATTCAATAAAAATAATCTAACGATCAATATTCTCATATTTAATCTTTTTTTTTTGTTTTTTTTTTTGCATTTACAACTATGGTGTATATATTCTAACTGGAGACATTCTGAGTGTGTAAAATATGTTGTAATTTCTCCAACATTCCAAAACAACCGATTTAACAATCAGACTCATTTATACTGGCCCTTCAACTCTCGCAGTTGAGATTTTGTCATTGAAATTCCTACATTACAAAGCTGGCTCTGATGTTGTTTTTAATCATTAGCTTTTGGCACATAAAAAGCACCATTCGAGCATGGCTCATGCCAGTGCCATCTGACTGTCACCCATGCTAGTGGCACATAGAAAGCTCCATTAGAGTGGTCCATGCCAGTGCCACCCCACTTGTTCTTGTGCCAGTGGTACATAAAAATCACCCACAACACGTTCAGAGTGGTTGGCTTTAGGAAGGGCATCCAGCTGTAGAAACCTTGCCAAATCAGATTGGAGCCTGGTGCAGCTTCCCAAATTGCCAGTCCTCAGTCAAACCATCCAACACATGCCAGCATGGAAAGCAGACGTTAAATGATGATGATGATGATAACAACTGGGACCTTTGAGATTTGTTGATATCTCAGTTAGTCGACATTTATCGTTCAGTAAAATGCATTAATGTTATGTTGTAGACAGTACCCTCTTGATGTGTGACAAGTTTCCTACTTGGATAAAGACAATATTCAGTGGGTGTAGTCATAGAAATACTGTCAAAAAGAAAAGGCACCTGGAACTTTTTTATCAAAAGTCTGTCAGATTCTCACAGACCTGGGTCTACAACAAAATGAAATACATCATTGCCCACCATAAATTCCATGAGACAAACAGGCAGGTCATCAAAAAGTATCCTTACCAAAACCTCTTCGTCTGTTCATACATGTTCTGCACTTGGGGCATCTTTTAAGTTTAATTGTGTAGCACTCTCCACATACCGCATTATGTGCACAGGGTTGTAACTCCACAGTGGCCTCATTTACTTCACAAAGCATACACCTGCAGAAGAAAATAAAAACACATTCCACCTATAACATTCATTTGTAACAAATATTACATCGTGTCCATGTTTACAGTACAGAATATTATGAGGCACTGCAATGTCCAGAGTGAGGAACATGGCTTAGTGGTTAGGCTATTGGACTCATGATTGTGTAGTTATAGTTTCATGTTTGAAGCATCAATATGTGAAACTGCCAGGAAATATCGATGAGATGCAGTACATGATAGGAGAACAGAGGATATAAAAGAAGGTGCAACAGAGCGTCCAACCATATCAAGTGGGTGACTAATATTTGAACTATGTTTAGCAACAAAATTGGATGGTAAAATGTTCTGAAAGTTTGTTTGTTCAACAACAGAGGCTGCCTCACTCTCTAGTTGGCTTTTTTCGCAATCCCTACACACGTCAATTTATAGGCAATCCCAAAAGACTGTACAGAGCTTATTGCTGAATACTACACTGGCAATTTTACAGTTGGAAATTCAAATGAACCATCTTTACTGCTCCCGAGATCAAATTCCATGTCACTTGTTGAATTTATTTCTACAATGCTGTGATGCCAATGGAAGTTTTGAAGGTGTTATTTGTCTGCTTCTCAAAGGGTGCATCCTTTTTCTATACTTCTAATTCAGCTTAACCCAGTATAATGGAAAATTGCCTGTGTTATTCCTCTTCTCAAAAAGGTTGGCCAGACATCACCTGTTGATAACCATCCAGTCAGTCTCACTGAATTAACGGTTTCCTGTGAAAGAGAGACATTCTGAAACACCTGAACTCTCAACCTTATTGATTTGGATTCCTAACTGTAACTGCAGTGGTCAAGTCAACCCATTGATTTTCTTGAAGACATCACCTAAACCACAGATGGTGGTTCATAGGTGGATGTTATCTATCTCAACTTCACCAAAGCCTTTAATTTTATGCCACACAAACGAATTATGGCAAAAATGTCTGCAATGGATGCGAGGCCTAAATTTTATAACTAGTTGAAGTCTTTACATTCTCAGTTGAAAAGAAATTGTCACAGTACTAGGATAACATTCTGCACCCAATACAGAAGATCTGTAGGGAACTGTTCTTCGTCTTCTGTTACTTCTTGTATGTGTTAACTAAATCCATGCCAACTATATGCCATAGATCATTCCTTTAATCTCACCTGGACACAATGCAGTAATGGATTGCTGACTGGAAACAGAAGTTGGCTATAAACAGGTGCACCACCATACAATATGGGAGGAAAAGCCCAGAATTTATCAACTCCTTTCAAAACACCAAACTTAAGAATTCTATCAGTGACCTTGACCTTGGCATTAATCTCAACAATGGTCCTTGATGGATGAACCACATTCTCAAAATCATCAAAAAGATTAAAGTTGTCTTAGCATCAATCAATCAGTCTGCCATTTATGGCCAATCTATTTAAAGTTAAATATGGCTATCATATGTCCACACAGTTTGCATCTCCAATCTGGAACCCCATCTTA
>NC_069009.1:11665870-11667334 GCF_001194135.2 Octopus bimaculoides
ATGTTTACAAAGTAAAAAGGAACACCCATGGCTTTTGGAAATATCTCTCTTCACTCAGAATTAAGCACAGAATAAACTACCCAAGTCAGTTTTTAGCTATCAGGACACTGCATCTTTAGAAACTTCCATGTTTCCTGAAGTGCACCAACGCCACCCCAGATGTTCCTATGCACCCTTTTCTTTTCTGTTTCGTTGTGTTTTATTCTATGTATCGTGCATGTACTTCTAGCTTTCAATGCTGTCATTATTTGATTAGCTGCTGCTTTCTGTCCCCTCTTTTACTCTTTTCCAGTAAGTTGTAGTACATCTGAGCTCCGTTATAAATTATATTATTATTATTATTATAATGTTCCCATAAAAAAATCCTACCAATGCTTGTATATCGAATGAAGCAGAACCACATTTATACAGTCCAAAAATCAATGTCTATAAACAATATCTCAATTTCAAGAGACAAAGAAAGTTAAGTATATTCTCTAAGAGAATAATGTGTCTGCTTCAACAGCAGTTAATATAGACAAATGTATGGCAATGAAATTGCTGAAACTGATAAAATACAGGAGTTTAAGGTGACCAAGAAGCCTAAAACATGAGGAATGGTTTATATTTTACTAGAAATATTTGTTTTCTGGCAATTCTCTTTTGTGGAGATATGTGGCAATGTTACTTCTAAATAGCAATTTCAAAATGTGTTCATTAACTTTATTATTTAGTTGTACATTTTCTTATTGGTTACAAATCTTTAAAATAGGGAATTAAGGGAGGTAGGCGGGGGTGAACAGTGTCAAGACAACCAATTATGCAAATGTAATCAAAATAAAGGTCTCTCATTGATCTCTCAACAACTACATTTTGTTTATTGTTCTTCTTAGTATTATTGTATAGCCTCTCATCAATACACTAGTGACAGTATAATGTATTGGTAGAAGTAAGACAATACAAACATAAAAACATGATTACATACAAAATAAACAATAATGGTTTATCTTCTCTTTCCCAGTGAATACTTACCGTGATTGTAAAAATGTTTGTAATTTTTCTTTCAAAGCTTGATTGGTAATGTAGTCCAGCGGTGTATTTCCTCTGCTATTTTTATGGTAAAAGTCGGCACCCTGGCGGGCTAGATAGCAAGCAACCACCACACCAGAGAGCCTATTATCTTTGCTTCGTTTGAGCTCAGTGCAGCACTACAAATGATGAAATATAAAATGACGAGTACAATACTACACAAATACATGGTAAAGATGACCCAACTTACACAACAGTTCAACTACATATACACATAGTTTGTCGATCTGGTGATTAAAATGTTTACACAATATTGAGGTATTGAGTTCTTACATCATCTATAGTTCATTTCTCATTATCATTTGTTTTTACTTTACTTTCTCCATTAAGACAATATTTATGATCATTATATTGAGCAAAACACACATTATTGGTTAACATCAAGATTGATGATAC
>NC_069009.1:11668370-11668782 GCF_001194135.2 Octopus bimaculoides
AAGTGGTGAGAAAGGAGCTTCAGGTATTGGGGAGGGGATGACAAGGGACCGAGGGTTTGGTGGTTTGCTGGACTTGAAAAGATATGTCCAGCTACGTCTTGGTTGTCCATGCATACAAGTATGCCCCCTGCATCTCTCTTCACCTGAGAGAACCTAATCTTGTGGGATGGCTGGTGCCGGTGCCACGTAAAAACGACCCATGCTGGTGCCACGCAAATATCCATTTCGCTGCTGCAGAAAAGCAACCTGTACACTATATAAAGTGGTTGTCATTAGGAAGGGCATCCAGCCATAGAAACCATGTGAAAAGAGATATGGAACCCAGGTAGATCTTTAGCTGGCCAGCTCCTGTCAAACCGTCCAACCCATGCCAGCATGGAAAACAGCCATCACATTATGATGATGATGATGA
>NC_069009.1:11669483-11670667 GCF_001194135.2 Octopus bimaculoides
GAGATGGGTTACCTTCTCTACCATGGAGAGGCCATGGCTTTGAGAGTGAAAGGAGACAGGATAGGAAATAGTGTTTGTTACATAATAATATAACTAAGGGTTGTCATTGGAGACTGGACCAGGAAACGGTAATAGAGGATGGGGATGGTGGTTGTGAATTCAGACATAATGTCTTTCTGTTTCTCTCTGTCTCTCTCTCACTCTCTCTCTCATATATATATATATATATATATATATATATATAATCTCAAAGACGTACAAAAATATATACATTCACACACAAACATGCACACATTTAGAAGCAATTTTAAAACTTACCTTATCTAAAAGAGCTATGTGCTCCTTCTCAGAATGAAAGGCATTTCTTCCCAAAGCTGAGAACAGGCAATTTTCGCCAGCAGAGTCAACAGCATTTACCTCCACACCCCTGGCTATCAATTCATTTATAATTCCAAGATGCCCCTGTCTGACAGCATGTAGGAAGGGTGTCCTTTCATGAAAGCCCTTGATATCTAATTGAACTGAGTCCTTTGTGGAGGTAAAAAATAGAAAGTGAGAATTTACATGAAAATTAGGGTGGATATCAAAGTGTTATTAAAGATACTATCGTCAGTGGTGGTGGTCAGTTGGACTGTCACCACCACCAAAATAACATAATCATCATCATGATCAATATAATGTTCCTCCACACACCCAAGACCTGTCATACAAAGTGTTTAGGGGTACAGGTGATTAAATCTACCCCCATTATTTCACTGGAACCTCGATGGTATTAAAATTAAACAGATCAATAATATACTCGAGAGTGTATATAATATGTATTTGTTAACTAACCTGGGACAGCAGCAAAGTCACCACATCATAGCGTTGGCTGGAAATTATGGAAAGAGGAAAGAAAAACATGAAGAATACAAACATCACAGAGGTTCAATAATTAATAATTATTAGGTCATTAAAGAAAACAAAAGTTATTGGGTCACCATAACCTAATTACAGCAATTATTACACAAACACACACATATATTTAGTCAATACACACTCTACACAACCATATATACACACACCTGAGTAAACACAGAAATGTATATATGGCACAACAACCATCTGTTGTATAAAAATGAAATTTAGGAGGGAAAGAAAGGCTACAGTTAATTATATGGACCCCAGTACATGACTGGTATTGT
>NC_069009.1:11671022-11672198 GCF_001194135.2 Octopus bimaculoides
AGAGAGGACAGTTTATTAAATGAACCCCTGGATATTACTGGTACAGATTATATTGAGCCAGAATGATAAAAGATTCTTTGGCAGGATTTGAACATGGAGCATAAAGAGACAAATGTAAATATTGTAAGGGAATGATTCTGTATTTAGCCCAGGGTCAGAGGAAAGAGGAAAACTACAAGAGAGAGAGAGAGAAGGCATTTCCACATGGAATGAAAGGAAGAAGAGAGAGGATTCGAACCTGTAACGTTGAGGTATTGGAGGATGAGATACAGTAAAGAATCTAGTCAGGCAACAACAACAATTACAGAGATGATTAATTAATGAAGTAGATTACAGTGTCATTACAGTGTGAGAGAGAGAAGAAATACAACAACCCCGTGGTGGGATTATGACATGAATGACTCGATGGAAAAGAAACAAACATTGGAAACATAAAAGAAACAGATTTGGATATTCCAGATCCAATGGAGACTTACTTTTGAACTGCCAGATGTAGAGGTGTGTTACCATCACTGTCTTTGATATTGACATTGATGCCTGTGTGATTCAGTAAGAGATGAACTGTGTATGTGTGTCCCGAGTAAGAAGCATAGTGTAGAGGTGTGAAACGAGAGTGAAGGTATTGTTGATTCACCTGAAAAAGAAAAGAATAAAAACATTAAAAACATGTCTGAAGGGTGGAGAAGGAGATTAAAAGAAAACAAAATCACAGAAAAAGAGAAGAGACAGAACTCAATAAATTAAACAATTGGAACGATTAGGGTGGGGAGTAATTACATGGGGCTTATATTGTATTTATACACACACACATATACACAGGTGAGTACCTTATTATTTTTTCTAACATATATATATATATACACACACACACACATACATACACACACACACATATATATATATACACACACACACATATATATAAGATGAATAACTCAAACTCTTAGAGCAGCATAATACGTGTATGCGTATGAATACAAATATGCACATGTGTATATACTCCGATGGATATGTAATGTCAGTGTGCATACTCGACAGAGTGTAATCGCCTTGAGAGACAAGTTGGACCTATGAAGTATCAGATGTGGTGTGCAAGAGAGACGACTGCTGGTATGGTCATGTGGTGAAAATGGATAAGGATAGCTGGATGAAAAAGTGCCAAACCCTAGCGGTTTA
>NC_069009.1:11672562-11673812 GCF_001194135.2 Octopus bimaculoides
GGGACCTTTGGAAATATGCTGTGCATGAGAAGACCAGGCAAGCCAAGTGAGACCATAACACGTGGCCTTTGCCAGGGGTGTAACTCACCCACTTATGCGTACATTTCCTTCATTGGACACTAAACTCTGCTTGCAAAGACCTGTTGAGGCAACTGACATCGAATTCAAATCAAATTCACAAATTCAATGACTGGCACCCGTGCCAATGGAGCGCTAAGAGCACCATCCAAGAGTGATCGATGACTGGCTTCCGTGTCGATGGCACGTAAAAAGCACCATTCAAACGTGTTCATTACCAGTGTCACCCTACTGGCACGTGAAAACACATTCAAGCGAGATCATTATCAGTGCTGCTGGACTGGCTCCTGTGCAGGTGGCACGTAAAAAACACCATTTGAGCATGGCTGTAGCCAGTAGCGCCTCACTGACCCTCATGTCAGTGGCACGTCAAAGCACCCTCCACACTCTCGAAGTGGTTGGCGTTAGGAAGGGCATCGAAATGTAGAAACCTTGCCAGATCAGATTGGAGCCTGGTGCAACCATATGGTTCGCCATTCCTCAGTCAAATCGTCCAACCCATGCTAGCATGGAAAGTGAAATGATGGTGATGATATATATATATATATATTTAATATATATTTATATATAACATATATAAGTATATATATATATAACATATATAAGTATATATATATAACGTATATGTATATATATATATAATATATAGCATATATATGTATATATAGAATATATATAACATATGTGTATGTTTATATAATATATAGCATATATATGCATATATATAATATATATAACATATGTGCATATATATATATAATATATATAACATATGCGTATATATATATATATATATATATATATATATATATATATATATATAACATATGTGTATGTATATATAATATATAGCATATATATGTATATATATAATATATATAACATATGTGCATATATATATATAATATATATAACATATATATGTATATGTATATACAATATAAATAACATATATATATATGTATATACGATATATATAACATATATATATATGTATATATATAACATATATATATATATATAACATATATATATATGAATATATATAACATATATATATATATAACATATATATATATGAATATATATAACATATATATATATATATAGCATATATATATCATATATATACAATATATATAACATATATATATGTATATATATATATAACA
>NC_069009.1:11673912-11676283 GCF_001194135.2 Octopus bimaculoides
TTATACCATCTAATGTCCCATTCAAATTTAAGCCCTTACAGTTTCCTATCTCACTTTCTTTTGCCATTAAGCATTAATTAAAGTCAGGGCCGAACATTAAAAGTTGCTCGATTGCAACTTGATCAGCAAACAGAAGTTCGTGTATGGAATCCATCTTTTTTCTGTTTCAACAAGCGTAAATATAAAAACGGAATAATTGTTTGGCGTCAAAAGTAAAGCAAATCAGATGAGGGTTGAAAGAGAAAAATTTCTCGTCGTCATTGTCAGATTTCTATCAAACACTTCTTACAGAGATTTTTTCGTATCGTTTATGGTTACATTTTTTTCGAAGATGCGAAAGTAAAATATCGCCAAAGAAGTATTAGACAAAACAAAAAATATTCGCTGAACTTCTATTAGTTACTGGTAACCAATTTTCTTTTATTTGTTTTGTCATAACTTTCAAGAAAATGAATATTTTTTTAATGAAATTTTCTACAAATACATTTGATATGGTGTAGATTACAGTTATATTGGAATGTGTTGAGAAAAAACTTATCGGAGTGGTTAGCAAGATGAAATTTTCTAGAAATATCTTTGAGATGGTGTAAATTATGATTAAATCAATGTTGAATGAGGGGGGAAAAGAAGGATCGGTGGTCGCCCACGGATACATGTTGATAATCCCCACATATATATTTACAAAATAAAACTCGGAAATTCTGAAAAAAGAGAGAAAGAAACGAAACAAGAATGTGATGTTTGTTAGTATGTATGTTTGTGCAGATCTACACGATCTGAAAGATATTTGCAGAAAATTTCATCTAATAAAACTCATTTTTCTGAAAGTTATGTAGAAACTAATTAGGAGAAGGACACACGTGTGCAATTATGCTTCATTTTCATAATGCTATATCTAAGATTTAGTGTACCGGAAGCAAAATGCAATAAATTCGAGACAACGTTTAAGGAATAAAGGGATTTTATCAGAGTTACTGCCCCTCGTATTTCATCGTAAACGCATGCGCAGGCGTCGTGTTTACAGTTTCTGATGTTTCGATGTCATTTGACGTTGTTTTAATTCTTGAGGTGGCCAAAAGCATATTTATAAAACGCTTAGACACAGATAGCCAGGCAGAGAGAGAGAGAGAGAGAAGAGAAAAATATTAGTGAGTAAAAGAGACGATTCAGATGCTGTTTAGATTTGATGTTCCACCGATACGCACAGATGAGGGAGCCGACAGCCGAGAAGCTTTCCGACTGGAACAACGATTTCCAGCAGAAGATCCTTGTTGGAAAGGCAGGCATTTCAGTTATTATATAGATCCGCACCCAGTGGAAAAATTGAAAAAAAATTAGTGTAGTAGTTGAAGTGCACCGTATATGAAATAAATATGAAGGAAAAAATGCGCGCTGCCAAAGGGGGGGGGGCTCGGAAAATTCACACAACCCGAGCACTAAATCTCAAAGTCCGGTCACAGGAGTGAAACAGAAATCATCTAATACTTCTAATGCAATGTATATTGAACAAATATCCGGGTGCGAATCTATATAATAACCGGCATTTCTACAGATGTATGTGACACACCGAATCTTTTTCCTCATAACTTTCAGAAAAAGTGAGTTTGGTAAAGTTCACACGAATTATCTTTGTTTCCTCATAACTTTAACAAAAAACGGGTACCTTTCAGTAAACTTTTCTACAAATACTTTCCAGGGTGTTTGAATTACAATTGTATTGGAATTAAATGTGAAAAGAAAAATAGTGATCAAACACACACACACACATCACAATTTTCTCCGAAATTTCAAGTTTCATTTCGTAGATATGTGACCTGTGTCAGTATATATGTGAACGAACCAACCAATTTTATTTTTTTCATATTCATTTCCGATATAATCGTAACGTACACACTCTGAAAAGCATTTATAGAAAATTCCATCAAAAGTTAACCATTTTTCTGAAAGTAATTCAAAAACTAAGCCACCTCGAGTGAATTTTCCCAAACTCCTCACGATATATCACTTACACACAATGCGCCTCGGAAAGATTTTTTTCATCACATATTCCGATATAATCGGAATTTACACCATCTGAAGCTTACTTATAGAATATATTGTTTAAAATATCCATTTTTTCTGGAAGCAATGAGGCAAGAAATTCGGGGGTCACACATCTGTCGCAATGCCAAAAGGCATTTAATATCTTCACACTCAACTCCTTCATAACCGCCGAGATGCGTCGCTTTTCGTCGGTCACCATGTTCGTAGCCGTTTCCCCGCGACAGCTCCGTTACATACGCATGAGACACTTCAAGACACAGCGGCGTACAATGAGTAAAAACAGTGTGCCGAGATTTATCGGTGGCAGAAGCGTCGTCGTTATGTGATG
>NC_069009.1:11677281-11685864 GCF_001194135.2 Octopus bimaculoides
TATATATATATATACATATATATATATATATACATATATATACTGAGGTTATGAGAGGTAAAGAACAACAAGAACGAACGAACATTTCAAAATTGATCTTTATTTCAGAACTTAAGCCCTAAGAAAGAAAAGGGGCCAAATCAGTTGGGAATCTTTTATGTGGTAGATCGATATGCTAGAGTTAGTAGCCAAATCCTCCTTAATTCACAATTATCAGCTTAAAGAAGAACACATTGGACAATGTGATCCTGGGTTCTCTACATAAAGGCAGGAGGGTCCTGGCTGGAATGCATTTGATCATTGGTCTCTGTGTGATCAAGGCTGACCTCAGACTAAACAATTTCAACATTTACATAGGGATTCACTTTTCTCCTGACGATAGATATTCCAGTGCGTCAAAACACTGAGCTGCTTGAAGGGCGTCTCTTAGTGTTCTGAATGTCCGAGTATCTGGATCACAACTTGTAAACCACCGGTACAACATCTGGAAGCTCTGTTCTACAGTGTTATTTGGATTGTTACACATGATAATATTCAGCTGGACATTTTTGATTCCTAAATTCCTCCCTGCAAAAGATACAACAATAAGAAATAACTGCAACATTAACGATTCTATATTAAAAAATGTGTACTGTAGGTTATCATAAATATAACAAATACACGATGTCAATAGAGGAATGAAAAATAGTTAATATAAAAAATATAAGACATTTTCTAAGAATGTTAATTAAATAATAACAAAGAGGTTAAAATATAGGATGGAAATGATGAAAATTATTTAAAATATTAATTGAAAATTACACTTGCGATAATTTATGCGAAACAAATGTTAAAAATGTTTGTGAAGGCAAAAGTGTATGAAAACTTAAGGAATCAACATAGGCCACCAACTGTCAAACCAGTTGATCCATCCATCCATCCATCCATCCATCCATCCATTTCCTCTGCTGAATATTCCAGGGAGGGTTGCGGGGGTAGAGTCCTCCTCCATAGGGTCCTATCAGATGCAACCATCATTAGACAGTTTGGTTGGATTCCCAGGCGTGAACAGCTAAGATTATGGATGTCATCCAACCATTTCCTTCTTGGTGTATCCCTAGATCTTCTTCACCATTAGCTAGGTTTCTACACATGGGAATTATAAGATTATGAAATAAAAATGTGTGCGATTTAAGGGTGATTTAGTTGTTGGTTTTAGCACATTCCATGACCACCTGATACCTTCCTCGTTTCTTGGTCAGTCTGACATGTATTCATGTTTTTCAATATCTTTCTCTTCATGAATACATAAAATTGAATGATGATGCACCCAGGGGTAGTCCATTGCTGGGATTTAAGCAAAGAATTCGGTCTGTCCATATTTGAAACTCTCGTTAAAAATAAAATCAAAATAAAGAATTTAACTTTTAGGATTTATGGAGGTGAGGGATAAAAAGTTTTATTCCAACATTTTGGCATAATCATATTATTCCCATAGAACACAAATTCGTAAATATTTTCTGGAAATTCCAAAAAAAAAAAGAAAAAGAAAAATTATGAGGCGTTATACAGGATAATTAAACCAAAATTCCGCCGGAAGTTATTTTACAAACTCCCAGAATGCATCACAAACTTTTTTTTTTGCAATTTAACTTTCAGTTTCAGTTTCTATCTGTTTTTTAAAATCTTTTGTAAATTTTCGCATTACATGTCTGTTTCAATATTTCGCATAAGTTTATTCATTAAAACTTTTAGAAACTTTCCTCTTTGAATATTTTGTCGTCATAATGTCATCAGTTGTCATTATGTTGTCATCACGCACAAAATGCTAGCTTCCAATTCCTGTTTTCTGATTGGGTAAAAATTTTCAAATTTTTGAAACTGTTGAGAATACTTTTTAAAAAAGAATTCTGGAACAAGTGAATAACAATGTGAGATTTGGTGTGAAGCATTACATCAATTTACCAAAATTAAATTTGTCAGTTAAATTTTTTTTAAATTAAAACCGAAAAGAAATGATCTGAATTTCTTTCACTGAATCAATGCCATGATTTAGAGAGAAATCGATAATGGAGACGTGTTAAAGTAAACCTTAGCAATGAGAAGAGATTCTGTCATCAGGAAAGAAGACAAGACTCGCCAACATCTAAACCATTCACCTAGTTACACTTAACCACTAAATGTGAGTGAAGTGTGGTCCACAACTCCATAGATGGACAGTGGGTAGTGGAGGGGCTATAACACGTCACTCACTATACACACAATCATGCTTAAAAGGACCATTTAATGATGTTGTCCTGTACTTCTCTAATCTATCTCTTATTACCAACTTTGCTAACATTGGTGGATATTTTATGACAATTCAGTAATATTAATATCTTTACAGCTAACCTTTCAGCTAGAAAGTAGAAATGGGACATTTTACGCAATCATGCTGACAAACAAAAGCTGAAACCAGTTAGGTACTGTTTCTACTCACCAACTTGCTGCCATTGATCTCCTAACTGCTGTGCGATATCCTGGAAAAACTTTTCACTTAACTCTGCAGTCACTGAAATAAATATTTCCAAGTTTTATATCATGAGGCTTTCTCGGAGCTGTATTTTCTACGGAGAGCATGCCCTTGCTTACCCCAACCTCAGTTTCTAGACATGAGTGGTCCCGTGACCAAGGCCTCTACCACTATTTTTAAGAAATGTCGTGCAAAACTAGCTCAGAAAGGCAGGGACACTACTCCCCGAGACCCCTTCCGGAGCCCCATACCTATAGCCTCCCTACCTATGAGGAGGACTGAGAGAGTAACGGTGAGAGAAATGTATGGTGTGAAGCTGTTTGGTGTAAAGTTGTTGTTTTTTCTCTTCAGACACATCTAGAAAACGTTTTTCTGTAAGGACATTTTTCATTCGGGGTAACAAAAACAAGTAACAGAGAACAAGGTCAATTTCCACCTTTTCTTTCAGTTCACAACATGCATTTAGTCGAGACTGCTTTTGACCTTCTGTGAACAAGCGAAGTACAAACTTTCCTGCAAATATTTCATTCAGAATTCCTCGCTCAAAATTCGTTGGTAGGGGCTCCAGAACACACTAGTTACACCAACAAGTTCGTCAATTATTTTTCTATACACAAGTCAAAGATTCTTCCCCGCCCCGTTCATGTCTCCTCTATCAATGTGGTAGACCTCAACAGGTGTAAAACCCAATAACCAACAAATGTAAGGACAAAATTACATCCTTGCAGAAGGGTTTAGCTGACAGAAACTGTCTTTCGGATATCATTCTCAATATAAGATCATTATAAGGAATATGTAATCCTACTCGCACCCCACCCCATCCCATCACCACAACTATACAACATTTGTAACTAATGCTAGTTGAGGTCAACTAATTAAAAATGTCACTATATTACTTTATAATAAATATATAACCAGTGCCACATAAATAGACAGAAATTATTCACATATTCTTTTCTACTCTAGGCACAAAACCCGAAATTTTGGGGGAGGGAGCCAGTCGATTAGATCGACCCCAGTACTCAACTAGTACTTAATTTAATTAAACCCGAAAGGATAAAAGGCAAGGTCGACCTCGGCGGAATTTGAACTCAGAACATAAAGACAGGCGAAATACCACTAAGCATTTCGCCCGGTGTGCTAACGTTTCTGCCAGCTCACCGCCTTAGAAATTATTCAAATATTGTTTCATATGGAATGAAGCCAAGACACAATAATAGCTGGACATTGCTGGATAATAAAAATCAATAATCCCAGTTTGTAAGGATGTGCTTCTGTATCCAAGAGAAACAGTAGAATTGCATGGAGGGTAACAAGGAGTAAAATTTAAGGTGGGGGTACAAGATGGTGCTAAGACAAAATAAGGTTTAATTTCAGGCATAATTTAAGACAGTTATTGAATGATAGCAGATTAATTATCATGTTAATAGAGTATATAGATAGCATAATAGCCCTGTACGTGACGCTGTAATACTAGTTATCTGTTGTTGTTGGCACTCCATCGCTTATGATGTCGAGGGTTCCAGTCAATCCGATCAACGGAACAGCCTGCTCGTGAAATTAACGTGCAAGTGGCTGAGCACTCCACAGACACGTGTATCCTTAACGTAGTTCTCAGGGATATTCAGCGTGACACTTTAAATTACAGGCACAGCAGAAACAGGAAGTAAGAAAACACCTAAAAGCTCCACGAGGCTCCGGCAGAGGATGGTGGCGAACCCTGCTGTACTCTTTCACCACAACTTTCTCTCACTCTTACTTCCTGTTTCTGTTGTGCCTGTAATTCAAAGGGTCAGCCTTGTCACACAGTGTCACGTTGAATATCCCCCGAGAACTACGTTAAGGGTACACGCGTCTGTGGAGTGCTCAGCCACTTGCACGTTAATTTCACGAGCAGGCTGTTCCGCTGATCGGATCAACTGGAACCCTCGACGTCGTAAGCGACGGAGTGCCAACAACATGTAAAGAGACAAATGTGAGTATACAAATGTTTATATGAATAGTGTTATTTAAACAATGTCGCGTAATCACGTGACCGACCAGACTATCAGACGCTGTTGCACATCGCTTGTCACAATGTGCTATGCATTGTTTTAACCTTCAAATGACACCACTCCACAGGCTAGGGAACAGGTCAACATTCCCCTATCCCTGATTAAGGGAAGGGATTAAATCTACGTGAAATGAAATGTTTTGCTCAAGAACACAATGTGGCATCTGCTCTGGGAATCGAACCCATGTTCTAGGGATCGCGATTGTGACAGTCTAACCACTAGGCTACGTGCACTCGCTTTCTAATGTTGGTCCTTAAACTCTCAGTGGAGATTTTATCCTTGAATCTCCTACTTTACCAAAGCTGACTCTGATGTTGTAAGTTCCATTGTCTTTAACTATCTGCTCGCGTCATACTAATAAATCATTAATCAGCAGCAATCACTCATAATTCAAAGTAAAATGTTTATGCTTATAAATAGAACATTGAAGATTTATCGATATTTCAGTTAATTACTTTTATCTCTCGTTATCATTCATTAGTCTTATGTTGCCGACTAGAACCCTCTTGAAGTGTGACATGTCTAAAAGACAATGTTTAGTGGACGCAGTCATAGACATACTATCACACAGGAAAGACCCCAGAAACACATTCTATCATAACTCTGCTACATTGACAGACCTGGATCTACACAAAAGCATGAAAGACATTATTCCACACCATAAAGTCAGTAAGACAGACAGATCATCAAAGTGTATTCTTACCAAATCCACTTTTGCTGGGTATGCATGGTGGACACATGGGGCATCTCTTCAATGTTATTTTAGAACAGCAGTTCTTACAAAGAACAATATGTCGACAAGGATGGAGAGTGACAGTGGCCTTTTTCTCTTGACACTGCCAACATCTATGGAACAAAATATAAACACATCCTATCAATTACAACAAATATTACATGGTATACATGTTTGCAGTATAAAATATTATGTAACTCTTCTGTGACCATCAAGTGTATTACAAATTCTGTTTTAAATAATTACGTAGACAAAATTGTGTGTATATAAGTGCTACGCTGACACACATATGTATATATTTATACAGCTATTAATAAAGTCATGGTGTGTTCTGCTGAGAACGTAGTAGCGTATAGTATAAAGATCGTCCACCTACAGATTTACCCTGTGCTATCCAGTAGAAGAATTATACGTACTTCCAGATTTGCGTTTGTGCATCTGCTGTGTGTGAATAGGTAATTGAAAAATTTGGAGTGGACGAGAGGTGCTGTTGGACATTTACTTTTTAATCACTACAATTGTTTCGACGCAACATAATTCTCCAGGCATGCAGGTACATGATTATGCAACTGTTTTCTTGTATTATGAGATCTAGTTGTGTTTCTTCATGTGATATGTAAACATTGTCTTTGTAAGGTTAAAATCCTCAGCTTCGAGAACATCCTATCTTATACAGAGCATCCTATACTCAGCAGAGAACGTCTTATATTTAGCAAATATACACCCAATAACATATACCCAACAACACCTTAACTAATATGAGCAACAAAGGATTTGAAATAGTAAAAAAAAAAGAGATAGACGATAGGACGGAACCATATGTCTCAAGAAAACCTAGGATAAACCTTAAGGACCACAAAAATAACTTCAATAAAGTCAGACTAATATGTCCATCCAATTCGGACACAGGGCGTATAAGCAAAAACAGCATAAATAAAATCTTTTCTACTCTAGGTACAAGGCTCGAAATTTTGGGGGAGGGGCAGTCGATTAGATCGACGTAACTGGTAACTTAATTTATCGACCCCGAAAGGATGAAAGGCAAAGTCGATCTCGGCGAAATTTGAACTCAAACCATAAAGGCAGATGAAATACCGCTAAGCATTTCGCCCGGCGTACTAACGTTTCTGCTAGCTCGCTGCTTTATCATAAATAAAATAATGCCCGAACTCAAAATTAAGAGTGGACTCTCCATATGGTTGGACACACAGGAGGAATAGGTTGGTTTACGAAAACAGTAAAAACAAAAAACTCCAAATTTATACGATTAGATATAGATAACTACTACTCTACAATTGACCCTATAATACTCAGTAAAGCACTCATATTTGCAATGAAAACATTTAAGCTTATCTTAGCCAGATGTAGAGATAATATTAACAGCACGAGAAACCTATGGACGAGATCAGATAGAACGAATTCCTTCGATATACCAATGGGTTCAAGTGACTCAGCCCAGATCATGGATATTGTGAGAATTTACATCTTATTCCACATCAAACTTTCATTCCCACAAATAGCGGGGAATCTATGCAGGGACGATGCCCTTTTTGTAATAATAATTGTAATAAAGTAGTAATAGAGAGATACAGAAAAAAAAACTGCACAAATTATTTTAAAATTTCGGCCTAGCTATAACCTTAGACAGTGATTACTGTAAGGTAAATTTCCTAGATGCTACTTTTAACTTAGAAACATGGATGTACAAACCATACCACAAATCAAACGTGTGTCATAGATACATAAATGTAAAGCTCAATCATCCACTATCCGTAACCAAAAGAATAGATAGGAACACAGCCAGCGGAATATCACGCCTAACAACCACCGAGACAATATTCAACCAATATGCACCTTACTACAATGAAGCACTAGCTAGGATTGGGTATAAGGGAAAAATCAAGTTTACACCTAACGAAGACTTAAATGATGGTTTGAAATTTTTCCACAAGGCAGCAATTTTGGTGAAGGGGTTAAGTCGATTACATCGACCCCAGTGTACATCTGGTACTTATTTTATCAAACCTGAAGGATGAAAGGCAAAGTCGACCTCGGTTAAGCATTTCGCCCGATGTGCTAAAAATTCCGCCAGTTTGCCACCTCAACGAAGCCTTAAATAATACTAACACCCACACACTTAAATTGAAAACACACACAACAAGGAAGATAACAACAAATAAAAACACAAGACACAATGGAAAGATAGGAAAAAATAAACAGAACTCGAAACAATAACAATAATAGCAAAAGCGATGCACAAAATACCAACAGCACACAAAATAGGACAAAGGAACCACACAAAAGATATAATGGTATTTAACCCTAACCCTAACCCTAACCCTAAAACACATAAATATCATCGTACCTTCAACAAACAAATAGTAAAAGTATCGTACTCCACATCCAACAACATTGAGTACAACATACACAATACCACAATAGACAAATATACATGTAAACAACAACCACAGAAAAAGTACAAAAAGACCAAAACATTACAGGGTGTAGGAACAACAAGATAAATAAACAGAATAAGGATCACAACAACATGGATAGCGACTCCGACAGTTATAACAGGATTCAAACAATAACTCAAAAAGGAATCAACAAAACAGGCTGTAACATCAAAAACACTTCAGACACTGCTAATCAACCGGAGCATTGCAAAAACAAAAGGTCACAAGATAACTACAAAGATGATAATAATAATAATAATAATAATAATGCAAATTATTGCATATACAAATACACAATCACCACACCACAACACAAATACACATACATAGGAGCATCTGAAAACCAATTTAAGTTCCATTATCGCAACAATGCCTCCTCGTTCCGAAAGATAGATCGACGACACGCAACATCACTAGCAGACTTAATATGGAGATTAAAGGAAGGAAAATTGAAATACGAAATAGAATGGGCAATAATAACAAATGCACGCCTATATAATACACTATCCGGCGTATGTGATCTGTGCTCTGAAGAAACCTTGTACATCCTGCTAAGTAACAGAAACTTGGTAAACAAGCATGCTGAGAAAATACCGAGATGTCCCCACCATGCCAAATATGCATTTTCAAGATTCAGCATTGTGAAATAATAATGATTCAGTGACCGCGCCCCCTCTCCTCTTCCCCCAACCCATGTGTATTTGCCTGTATTTGTGTGCGTGTGGGTATATGCGTATGTATTTGTTTGTGTATATATATATTATATATGTGTGTGTATTCGTATGTTTGTATATGTGTGAATATATATATATTTATATGTATGGGTGTGAGTATGTGTAAGTATATATA
>NC_069009.1:11685932-11686643 GCF_001194135.2 Octopus bimaculoides
ATATATATATATATATATATATATATATATATATATATATACATACATATATAAATATGTGTGTGTGTGTGTGTGTGTGCGTGTATGTGTAAGAGTGTTGAATCCTAAAGGCCAACTAAGGACAATTGCATGTGTAATCAACCATGAAATCAGCAGTATAAAGAAATCAAATGTCAATCGCTTTCAAAAGGCAACTACTTTAACAGTACCACACTCCCACTCCCACTACATCTACACATTCAAGGTCGTCTGCCAACGGTCCTTCAGTAACAACACACTGTGATAAACTCAGTGACTATTACTAAATTCAAGCTACGACAGACAGATAGGATGTTCTTGAAGTCGAGGACTTTAAACTTACGGAGACAATATTTACATATCGCCTGAGGAAATACAACTAGATCTCATAATGCAAGGAAACAGTTGCAGAATCTTAATCAAGTACCTGCATATATGGAAAACTACGGTACGTCGAAACAGTTGTAGTGATCAAAAAAATAAATGCCTAACCGTACTCCTTCTTGTTAACTCCAATTCTTTCGATATTAATACATATGTGTTGACTGATACATCAAAAAAACTGTGTGACACAGTGAACAACAGATATTCCCCAAAACATACTTCACTTCTAGTGTAGACTCCATTTCTTCTGAACAAATTACGAAAAGTAAATCCTTATATATATATATATATATATATATATATATATAT
>NC_069009.1:11687062-11687863 GCF_001194135.2 Octopus bimaculoides
GTTTATCTGTGTGTATATATATTTATGTATGTATGTTTGTATGTACGTATGTATATATGTGTGTGTGTGTGTGTGTGTTTGTGTATGTGTGTGTCTGTAGATGATTCTCAGTATAGCTAACAAGATGTTCACTGATTGGGATAGAAAGAAGGTAGGAAAAAATGATAGTAGACAGATAAATTCCACTTCTAAATAGCAATTTCAAAATGTGTTCATTAACGTTATTATTTAGTTCTACATTTTTCTGTTGGTAACAAACCCTTAAAATAGGGGATTAAGAGAGGTAAGTGGGGATGGACAATGGGGTATAACTGTCAACACAACCAATGTTCTGAATGTAATCAAAATAGTGGTCTTTCTTTGATCATCTAACAACTGCATTTTATATATTGTTGTTCTCAGTGTTATTGTATAGTCTGTCATCAAGGCACTAGCGACAGTATAATGTATTGGTAGAAATAAAATAACGCAAGCCTATAAACATGATTAAATACAAAATAGAAAATTTACTAGTTTATCTTGTAATCGTCAGTGAATACTTACTGTGGTGGGAATAATATCTTTAATTCTTCTTTCAGATCTGCATTTGTTAGGAGGTCTAGTGGATTTAAGCCTTTTTTGTTTTCACAGTAAAAGTTGGCACCCTGGTGGGCTAGATAACAAGCAACCACCACACCAGAGAGCTTTTCTTCCTTTTTCAGCTTGAGCCCTTTGCAGTACTACAAAGGATGAAATTTAAAACAATGAGTAAAAACATTACACAAATATACATTATAGGCGCAGGTGTGACTGTGTGGTAAG
>NC_069009.1:11690203-11692731 GCF_001194135.2 Octopus bimaculoides
TCCAGCATGGCCGCAGTCAAATGACTGAAACAAGTAAAAGAGTATAGATGCTCCACTTTAAACAGCAGTTCAACTACATCTACACATAATTAGTTTATCCAGTCAACAAAATGTTTTCACAATATTGAGGTATTGAGTTCTTACATCATCTATAGTTCATTTCTCATTATCATTTGTTTTTACTTTACTTTCTCCATTAAGACAATATTTATGATCATTATATTGAGAAAAACACACATTATTGGTTAACATCAAGATTGATGATACTTAATGAGTAAATATTTACTTGTCAATCACGAATAACACAAAATATTCATTAAAAAA
Source organism: Octopus bimaculoides (assembly GCF_001194135.2). Taxonomy (NCBI): domain Eukaryota; kingdom Metazoa; phylum Mollusca; class Cephalopoda; order Octopoda; family Octopodidae; genus Octopus; species Octopus bimaculoides. The sequence goes on from NC_069009.1 coordinate 11,690,528, forward strand.
CAAAGCAAAAAATAAAAACATATCATCAAGTCAAATATACAAGGGAACAAATGTCACAATAATAAAACGCAACAAAGGAACAAGAACCTTTCTATACAAGTGGCTTGAGAAAGCCAACAGGCCATAGCAGGAGAAATACTAATGGGACAGTATTGTATATATAAATATAGCAATAAATAACACAGGTCAACAAAATAAAACTTATTTGATGGCATAAAATCTTAGAGCTGTTTTAGGCTAATTTTAGGATACTGATTCCAAAACTGCTCTCAGATTTGCTCTATCACATCCAAAAGTTAACTCTTCACGACTATTTGCAAGAATTTCGGCTGGATTGCCATGCTAATTTTGAAGAATATATTGAAGCAGAGTTTTGATTCAAAACCTTATCTCTTCTTTTCAAATGTGAACTGTACCACTGTGATCTTGTTATGACGACCACATCAAAAAGAAGGATGTGCTATAATGACACTGATATTTCTGTTAAATCTGTGGAAGTTTCACTCCACAGTCTCAAAGGTGCATCGTTAGTAACTTAGTCTAGAAGGTCTATCTTGCTTACTTTAAAGTAACACATCGAGACCAGGACAAAACCTGGGGCCTCCACAAAGTTTGAAAATCATTGTTGAAATTTGGTTTGATGAAGCAATTCACCAAAGCTCTTGACAACAGTGGAGACTGCTTCAAATATGTCTGTACAACCTTTCCGAGTTTCAGTGACGAGAGGGCAGGAATATTTGATGGACCTCAAATAAGAACACTCGTCAGAGATCCATATTTTTGCCTGAATAATAGTCACACCTCTGTAGTGACCTTTATTCCTATGAGAATCAAAGAGCTGCTAGAATTCTGCAACACTTAACAATAAATACCAACAGATCTACCAATGGATACACACTGCTACCTTTGTATATGTATATATAATTGTACATACAAAACATAAGTACAAGGAAACTCTCTAAGGACCTTGCTTCATTGTATCCATTCTCTGGTGTTCTAAGATACAACATTGTTATGACATTTCCACAGAACGTCAAAGCATATATATTGTATAAAAGAAGTGTGACAGAGGGGAGCTGTTTGAGTCAGTATTCTTCATTGAATGGACTGGATGTATTTACCATGACGCCAGCACTATAAATGTTACCGTCCATCATGTCACGCAGACATCTTTTCTACCCTGAATCATTGTTATTAGGGAATATTATCTCCTCTCCTCAATAGGTCACTCCCCTTCATATTGTGATGAGTGTGTTTATATGGCCAACGTTCGAGATGGGTTACCTTCTCTACCATGGAGAGGCCATGGCTTTGAGAGTGAAAGGAAATGGGATATTGTTTGTTACATAATATAACTAGGGTAGACTGGATCATGAAATGGTAATGGAGAAGGTTGATTTGTGTGAATTGATACACGACATACAATGTCTGTCCGTTCATCTCTCTCTCTCTCTCTCTCTCTCTCTCACAAACGCACGCACGCACACACACGTACATTATATATATTCATAAAAAATTTCAAATCTTACCTCATTCAAAATACTCAACGGTTCAACATCAGAATGAAATACCGTCTCCACAGCAAGGTGCAGACAATTATTGTCTTCATAGTTGACAGCATTTATGTCTGCACCTCTTACTATCAACTTGTGCATCATTCCAAGGTGACCCCTTGAGACGGCTTCAAGCAATGGTGTCATTTTATTACGGTTCTTAATATCCAATTGAACTGAAGAATCCTTTGTGGAAGTAAAAATAGAAAATGAAAGCTTATACGCAAATCAGGGTGGATATTAATGAATCATTACTGTCATCTACTGGGTACTTGACTAAATTTATCATGTACATATGATGTTTGTCAGTGAAATCAAACTTCCATGTAGAGGCGCAATGGCCCAGTGGTTAGGGCAGCGGACTCGCGGTCATAGGATCGCGGTTTCGATTCCCAGATCGGGCGTTGTGAGTGTTTATTGAGCGAAAACACCTAAAAGCTCCACGAGGTTCCGGCAGGGGATGGTGGCGAACCCTGCTGTACTCTTCCACCACAACTTCCTCTCACTCTTACTTCCTGTTTCTGTTGTGCCTGTAATTCAAAGGGTCAGCCTTGTTACACTGTGTAACGCTGAATCTCGCTGAGAACTACGTTGAGGGAACAGTGTCTGTGGAGTACTCAGCCACTTGCATAGGATCGCGGTTTCGATTCC
>NC_069009.1:11692943-11693950 GCF_001194135.2 Octopus bimaculoides
TCCATGTAGAGGCGCAATGGCCCAGTGGTTAGGGCAGCGGACTCGCGGTCATAGGATCGCGGTTTCGATTCCCAGATCGGGCGTTGTGAGTGTTTATTGAGCGAAAACACCTAAAAGCTCCACGAGGTTCCGGCAGGGGATGGTGGCGAACCCTGCTGTACTCTTCCACCACAACTTTCTCTCACTTTTACTTCCTGTTTCTGTTGTGGCTATAATTCAAAGGGTCAGCCTTGTCACACTGTGTCACGCTGAATCTCGCCGAGAACTACATTGAGGGAACACGTGTCTGTGGAGTACTCAGCCACTTGCACGTTAATTTCACGAGCGGGCTGTTCCGTTGATCGGATCAACTGGAACACTCGATGTCGTAAGCGACGAAGTGTCAACAACAACAACAAACTTCCATAAGGTACCTCTGTAGCTTGGTCTGTGTATGCGTTAGAGGCATGATAAACCTATTACGATGTCATAAACAGATTGGTCAATACACACACACACACACACATATATATATATATATATATATATATACACATATACATATATATACATATATATATATATATATATATACATATGACGACCGCTCTATCTTGACAGACGATAGCCATCCCATCAACATTCCACACATATCATCACGCAGTACAATCACTTCGTTGGTGAGCCCTCAAGTGACTTTGAAGTCTGGCTGCTGAGCGACAAGGTCTACAGCACAGATGACAAATGTTCAAGCCTCTCGATCCTTGCTCGCTGGTATCTGATTCTAAGGAAACGCTTCTGTGAACCAGCATATGTCTCTTACGTCCGGGTATTGTTTTACAAACCTTGTGACATATGCCACAGGTCGCAGAAGGCGGTTGGTATTTAGGGTGTCTGAAATTTCTACCCTCATGTGTTTTCGTGTGATTCACATATCCTGCTTTTGACATAAGAACGTGATCACATACAGTACACATTCTATACTCTCCACTGATTCCAATTTTTCCCTTTCGACAGGCCCGCTTAAG
>NC_069009.1:11694050-11695406 GCF_001194135.2 Octopus bimaculoides
GAAAGGCAAAGCTGACCTCAGCGGAATTTGAACTCAGAACATAAAGACAGGCGAGATACCGCTAAGCATTTTGCCCGGCGTGCTAACGTTACTGCCGCCTTAAGAAATTATAAATCTAGCTTTATAAGACGCTATCGTACATTAAATTCAACTTACGTTTAAAGTCAACAAAGTTTGCTTCAAAAGCTTTGAGATGTATTGAAAGATACAGATGTCCGTCCTTGTATCGTCCATCTGTCCGTACGTTTTTATTGTCATCCTTTATGTTTCTGTTGCGTGTTTTAGATTTATATATACATATAGCGGCATACGTGCACCTTTTTCTCAGCTTGTAAGTATATATCTAAATTCTGTACGACCTTCTTTCTTCTTTTCTTTTTCTCGCTCCTCCTCTCTCACTTTCTTTAATCTCTCTACTTTCCTCTGCTGTCTCCCTTGTACTTTTCCCTTTCTCTCTCACACTCTCCCTCGCTCTAGTTCCTTCCCTAATTCTTCGATCCTTCTGCCCCCTACCTCTCTCTGTTCCTCCCACGTGACCGGTGCTTGACCAACCATGGTCTTTCTTTCTTGGCTTAACCACCTCTTGCACAACACTTATTTTCCTGTCTCCTGACTCTCATCCAACGTTGTTGCCGCAAGGCTTCCACTTCATACGCCAGCTTAACTTAATTTGTTCTTTTAGTCGAAAGACATCTGATGTTATTCTTGTTGTTTGTGTTTGTAATCGTGTAACATTTACCCCGTTTTCTCGTTTTTGTTTTTTGACCGTGTTGTTGCACATATTCGCCAGCTTTCTTCCAAAAATTTAATGCCCTTAGCTTAGATTTTTGGGGCCTACCCATTTTGAACCGTCTCAAGTGTAACGGGCCGAAACTGTAGTGATAACTGGAAGCTTGACTGATGAATAAAAATCCACGAATGTTCCATACTGGTTTTCCTGTCCATCCGTGCATCGTCCATCTGTCCGTATGTTTTCATTGTCGTCCGTTACGTTCTTGTTCTGTTTTTTTCTTGGGATTTATATATGTGTGTGTATATATGTATATATATATGTGTGTGTGTGTGTGTGTGTGTGTGTGTATATGTATATATATTTATATATATGTATGTGTGTATATATATATATACGTGTGTGTGTGTGTGTGAATACATATATTCTTTTATTCTTTTACTTGTTTCAGTCATTTGACTGCGGCCATCCTGGAGTATCACCTTCAGTCGAACAAATCAACCCCAGGACTTATTCTTTGTAAGCCTAGTACTTATTCCATTGGTGTCTTTTGCTGAGCCGGTAAGTTACGAGGATGTAAACACACCAACACCGGTGGTAACGCGATGGTGGGGGACAAACACAGA
>NC_069009.1:11695818-11696917 GCF_001194135.2 Octopus bimaculoides
AACTATATATATATATATATATATATATATATATATATATACGAGGATCTTCTTTCAGTTTCTGTCCACTAAATCTGCTCACAAGGCTTGTGAACCCAACCAACTAAGGGATAGTACCTATCCAATCTACAGCTGGTTGTGTACTCAACCATTAATAATACTCAAGGGCTGGTTATTGCAAGGCAATTACACAGTCGAGTGCAATAAATGGCCGGGGCTAAAAAGTGGTTTACCCTTAATTTATACACCAAAAATAAATGGAGGCGATACAGAAATGACATTCATCAACCGGTAGACCTTCTATTATGTCTATTTATTAGTCTAAAACATTTATAAGAATACGTACATATGTAAAGACTGTGTGATGCACATATATGCACTGATAATGCATAAAATTACTAGTGCATATATGTGTAACACACACACACACATATATATTTATATATATTATAAGCATATACAGTTCTGTTACTCTTTTATGTTTCAACTCCCAAGGCTGTGTCCATACTGGAGCCAATATACATACATTTTACATGCGTACCTTTATAAATGGGCCCCAGGAGCGGGAGAGGTGTTTAATAAAAATTCGCAAGAGTCGACTTTGTTTACTCGTAATTTTCAGAAAAATGCATAAATTCTTATGAACATTTCTAGTAATACATTTCAGAATTTAATATAAGTAATAAAAACAAGATTAAAAAGTTGGTTGGTGCAAAACACACACATCGCAATTCACATTATATATACAAGAACACATTTTGTGTGTGTGTGTGCATCACATGAAATGTTTTGAGCGGGACGGGATCGTTGCCAGTGCCCCTGGACTGGCTCATGTACGGGCGACACATGAAATCTTTCGAGCAGGATCATTGCCAGTGCCCCTGGATTGGCTCATGTGCGGGCAACACATGAAATCTTCCGAGCGGGATCGTTGCCGGTGCCCCTCGGCTGGCTCTTGTGCGGGTGACACATGAAATTTCTTCGAGCGAGATCGTTGCCGGTGCCCCTGAACTGGCTCTTGTCTGGGGTTGTTGTAGGATTTTCGAGCGAGATCGTTGCTGGTGCCCCTGGACTGGCTCTTGTGCAGGTGACACATGAG
>NC_069009.1:11699202-11704035 GCF_001194135.2 Octopus bimaculoides
ATATATATATATATATATACATATATATAGGGAAAATATAAGTTACAAATGCACTGAGAATGGTTAAAATATTTTTTATTAATATACTTAAAGCTTTAACCGGTTTCACAGTTTTCACTGATTTTCAAAAAGTTCAAATAGAAAGACGTGGTTTATGTTGTAGCTATCTTGCTTCTGACTAGCGTTTGAAGCTTGCCCTACTTTTAAAGGGAGTTCATGACTCAAATTAGTATATGTTTTGAATAGGATTTGATTGGTAGAAGGTAGTCACATGACTGGTCTTAGAAATTTTTGTAGGTTCCTTGCTGTGACAATGTTTGGCATCATACAATAAGGCTGACACAGTTGACAAGTCCAAACAATCAATGCTCTGAACGTTTTCTGCCAAGTGTTCTTAGAGAATGAACATGTGATTAAGTTTATAACCTTTTGTATTTCCCCTATGTGTGTTAGTGTCACATGACAGTATATGTTGCATCTAAAAAGAAGGCTGACACAGTTGAGTGAACATGTTCCTTTTCTTCCTCCTCCTCTTCTTCCTTGTGTTTTTTATTCTTTTCCTCCATGATGATGGAGAGAAATGTAAATAGTTGTCTCTTGTAATTGTTTGAGATTTAGGCAGAAGGCTAACAATATTGAAGAGAGGGGATTTGGTGGCTATCATCCACCTGTACTCACAACCTCTTTCCCATCAAATCACTTCTTAGACAAATACATATCCAAAATCAACCTCAATATTTCACTGGTACTTTATTTTGTTGACCCCTTGGAGAGATGGAAGATGAAATTTACCATGTTATGATTGGAACGCACAGTGTAAGGAGCAGATGGGAAACCACTAAGCCTTTTGTTCAATGCATGAATGATTCTGCAGGCTTGCATCCTTGAATAATAATAATAATAATAATAATAATGCCCGGATGCAGTACCAGGCAGTGGCTCTCATGGCTTCTGATCTTAATTGATTGGAAGTGTTATCATGTACATTGTTTTTTCTTGGTATAAAAAATGGGCTACAGCAAATATTCTGCTTAATACCACAGATTTACTTGTCAGTTGTTTGACCTTAACCAGTTGAGCATGTCTCTTAGTGGCTGACGATATGTGTATCTCTGATCATGAGCAGAAGTAGTGGGGGAGCATCATAGCCATGTGTTGAGAGGAATTCTTTGGGGTTTGGATAATTCACCTTTGGAAACATGGACAGGTTAGCTTGAGAGGTTAAGCAGTTGTAGTCGATGAAAAAGGTGGTATTAGTACCAATAATTGTCAGAGCCCTGGGAATAGTGAGTAAAAATCTTGAGAAGTACATGGAAGAAATAGGGGCTGCAATAAAGGTGGAGCACTTGTAGAAAACAGCACTGCTTGGAACCGCTTGAATACTCCGGAAGGTGCTCGAAAAATAAGGGGTGTTACCTTAGTTCACTGGTAGTGAACAGCTGACACCAGAGTACATCTCCAGTGTTAGAAGCTGTGCAAAGGCAATGGTAATAATAATAATAATAATAATAATAATAATAATAATATTATAATGATTTCAAATTTTGGCACAAGTCGTGCAAGTCCGAGGGAGTAAACCGATTACCTTGACCTCAGTATTCAACTGGTACTTGTTTTATTGACTCTGAATGAATCACAGGCTAAGTTAACTTTGGGATTATTTGAACTCAGCAATTACAATACTACCGAGTAATCTATTTATTTAAGTATTTACTTATTCACTTCTGCCATTAAGCATAACTAATTTGTCCATTCTTTACTTTTTAGACAATATCATCTTCAAACCCAAAGTAATCTTTATTTCTTTGAAGAAATTCTTTCTTCAAATTCTTACATTTTGAACAACAGCGATAAATTACGATTCTGATTTTTGTTTTAATTTCAGTTTTTCCTCTGTTCCCTTCCTAACATTAACACGCTTTCATTATTGTATCCCCACCGACATTCTAAACCATTTTAACTTGCTAGACGTACTAGAAATATGGGCTAAACCAGTAATTTATCATCCACCTCAAAAGGGACAAAGTATTATCACATTACGAAATGAAGGCTATAGATTTTGAGACATAGCGAAACAAGTTCAAGTTTCCTACACTGCCGTCTGCTCCGTCATCGTAAGGTATAATGAAACAGGAAAAAATAACGACAGAGCTCGGTCAGGTCATCCAAAAGTGACTTCTAAATCATGGGATAAGTTCATTAGAGTCACCAGTCTTCGAAACAGACATCTGACAGCAAATTAAATTGCTGCACATGTCAGTGAAGCCGGCGAAGCTAACGTGTCAACCACGAGCAGAAAACTTGTTGCTGCTGGTTTAAATGGCTTTTGCATTGCCAGAAAACCACAGGCTTCGACCTGTGAATAAACGTAAAGGCCAGAAAACAACAAACCTGGACCGTTGACCAATGGAAACAAGTTCTGATTGCGGTATAGGAGCAGTGTGGTGGCGCAATGGCCCAGTGGTTAGGGCAGCGGACTCGCGGTCATAGGATTGCAGTTTCAATTCCAACCAATTCATTGAGAAGGGGCTGGTCCACGTTGACTGTAGGCACAGTCATGGCTGACAATGGCAATATGAAACCAACACGTAGGGCCATAGCGGCTGCAGTTGAAGGTCTGGTCAGGATTTGAAGACGTGATGTTGCAGTTATCCGTCCTGTAATTTTTGTTCTTCAGAGTGGCCCTGCAGAGGAAACACCATTAGCAGCAGGACCGTCATTATCACCTTCTCCATAATCATTGCTATCACGATCTTCAGCATCTTCATCATCATCTTTTATACTCTATCTTCTATATTGACTTGTGTTGAATGATTTGACAGAATCTGATGAATTGGAGGACTGTACCATGTTTCAATGTCTGCTTTGACATGGTTTGTATGACCAGGTGGCGTTCCTTACATGAACCAGGGGAGGGGTGATCAATGTAAAACATGAGTGGAGAGTGATAATGTTAAAAATCACGGATGGATATTGAGTGTAGTAGTTTTGGTTAGTGAGAAAGATAACTTCTATCTTAGAAAAGATGATAAAATGTTAGTTCTGTCCTCATTTAATTAGAGTAGTAGAATACTGAAGATAGTTAAGTGATAGAGAATGAGTGGATGAGGAAATTAAGCAAAGGGCCTAACTGTGTATATACAGACGTCATACTTTCAGAAATTCAGTTTAGCTGAGATGGGTGGATTTTCTCAAACACAGTTTATCACCAGTCATCCTAATCCTTTCTCATCTCTTCCCTAAGATCAACTTTTACTACTCATCTTCCTGTATCTCTTCCACAGTTTCTACCCATCTTCAGTGATTCACACTTCTTTATGTGGTTCTTCTCATCCATAACCATTGTATGTCCCATACTAGTTCTGTCTTCTCTCTCATACATTACATCTGATTCCTTTTATACCCAATTTCTCTCTCAATACATTTGCACTCTGTCTTACATACACACTGATGTTACACATCCAATGGAGTATACTGGCTTCAATCCCTTCTAGTCCTTGTATTTCCTCTACATTAACAGTCCACGCTTCACTACCATACACCTTTGTTGTTTGTGCACAAGCATCATGCATCCTGCCTTTCACTCTAAGACAAACCTTTTCTTACCAGCAGAGTTAATATCTTTCTGAACTTTCTCCATCTTGTTCTTATTCTGGCAACTCTGACAATTTTTTTGTGTGATCTTTTTTTTTTCAATTTGTTATGAGTGTTTATTTTTCATTTGTTAACTCTTATTGTATGAAAATTCTTTGCTGACAAAATTTTCTGACAGTTTATTTCTTTGAAATTTTTCTCTTCTGATGCAGCGGAGAATTTTGTCGCCAAAACAAGTGTAAAATATGAAATCTTGAATAAATATTTTTTTCTCTTATTCCAAAACATTGATTTGTATTCTATGAATATTGCAATCAATCAACATAAGTGTTGCAACTGCTTTCAAAGTTACATTTCTGGGATTGTAAAAGAACATATTGTGTTCTGATTCAATCATTACATGTTGTGTTAATAGAGATTTCTTTATTAAAATATGTGAGCATGTGCTCATGTGTGTGTGAAACAAAATTTTGTGACTAAGGAAACTATAAAAATAACAAGAACTTCAAAAACAGTTTTAATTTCCAGAGATGACAGAATGAGGCACAGTTCATGTCAGGATCCATCTAAGAATGTATCGAGTATACTGTGTAGAAGGAGGTGAGAAATAATCTCTGGGAGGAAGTTTACAGATTATTGCTGTCATAACAAACTACAGAATCTTTCTCCTCGTTTTAGAGCTGGAACGAAATTTTCTCTGGAGAAACATTGACTGATCTCTCCCACTCCATAACCAATATTAACAGAGGACACTGAATCACACTGGGTCAATCTTCAGAACTGTTGGCTCTCAAAGATTTTCTTCAAAATAAAAATAATTGTTTTGACAATAAATCGCCAATCAGATTTTATAATTCAATAATGAAGTGGATAAATGGAGAAAAAAAAGAAAAAGTTGTTGTTGGTGACTACTATAATGTTGTCATCCGGTCACACTGCCACTTCTATGGAATCTTTGGATATTTAGCCTGTCTGGAATTGGAAGAAATTTAGAAACAAAAATCAGATCTGAAGATTTTAGTTAATTCTGAACTTACCACCACACAGCATAATGCAAAGCTGTAGAACCATTTATGTTGTCACTTATGTTCAATCCAGCTCCAGCATCTATTAACAGGTTTATTAAATCTGTTTTGCCCCATCGACAAGCAGCCATCAGGTAAGTTTGGCCCCATGAATTTCCTTGGTTAATCTGAAATAAATAATGTGAAGGCATTTGAAATATGTTAATGGATATAT
>NC_069009.1:11704804-11713756 GCF_001194135.2 Octopus bimaculoides
ATTATTATATGATCGAACGCCATGCATCCATTTCTAAGTAAGTTTATATATATATATATTATACACAATGTATACCTCAAAAAACAGACATACATAGAATTATTATTCTGCGCGTGAGGTCAAGGAGGTCATTATTTTGGTAAATACTCTGTGTGTGTGTGTGTGTGTGTGTGTGTGTGTGTGTGTGTATGTGTATGTGTGTGTGTTGGCATTTGTATTTGATTCCTGTGACTAAATCCATTTTTGTCTTTTTACCCGGTAGCAATTTGTCAAAAACGGATTTAATTTCTCTAGCGAAAATTATTTCCGCGGGTGACATAGGGATTAGGTGTTACTCGATACACTCTTAGAAATTGTTGAAGCCCTAGGTCATCCATTACTTCATTGTTCGCCTTTTTTAAAGCCCTCTTAAAATGTATCGACAAAATGCTCCGCTTGTCCATTTGACCTAGAATGATACAGTGGAGTGTCCACATGTTCTATAACAAACATTTTACAAAATTTTTTGAACTCGTCTGAAGTAAACCGAGTTCCATTATCAGACAGAATGGTATCAGGAATACCATATTTGGCGAACAATTTGTGTAACCCTGGATGTCGATCTTATGCACTTGAGGCCACTTACAAAAACTATCTGCCACAAGGTTATACGAACCATTAAGTGGACTTGTGTGATCAACATGCAGTTTGGACCAGGGGATATCTGTTTTTGACCACGGTTACCATTTTGTGGTAGATAATTTTGCTGCCAGGGCACAGCCTCTGCATGTTTTCACTAGTTCTTCAACGTCATGGTTCATTCTTGGCCAGTAGACATAACTTTTCATAAGCGACTCATTCTATAAATTCCTGAATGTCCAGTATGGAATTCCTTTAACACTCAATTTTGTAATGAGACAGGAATTACGACCCTCTGTGCAAACATAAGCGCATTATCACATATCGATTACGAATTCGAAACTATGTTACGTTCAGCCACATGTATATTTTTTTTTCTTTCTTCTGATATCACAATCTTTTTATTTTCCTGATAAACTCGCCCGTCTCTGCTTAATTTTTATTTCCTCCAACGTGACAGGCAATTTATGACAACGTTGCACAATATATTTCATTTTCAGCATTTAACGCCGCCGTCACTGTGTCTTCTAGTGGTTCACTGTATTTTGGTATTAACCTTAACAAACAATCTTCATGTCCCAATTTTTTAGATTGCAAGTATTCTATCTTGAAGTCATAATTCAGTAGGATCATTTCCCAGTGCTGCAATCTGTTGGCAGTATGTGTAAGGATACCCTTTTTCTGAGTCATAGATCGACAATAATGAGCGGTGATTTGTTTGCAAATGGAGTCTTCTTCCATGTATAAATTTATAGAATTTTTTTTACCTCAACTATGTTAGCTAACGCTTCCTTCTCTATTTGACTGTAATTTTTCTCAGCCGGCAATAAGAAACGCGAAGTATGAGCAACAGGTTTCAGGATACCATATTCATATTTATGTAAAATCACGGCTCCAATACCACTTTCTCTAGTGTTTGATGCCACTACCATTTCTAAATTCGGATCAAAATGTGGTAACGACAATTCCAACGTCAAGATATTTTTAATTTCTTCGAAAGTTTTTTGACAATTGTCCAACCAGTCCTACTTAATGTCATTTTTAACAATTTATTCAGGTGGGCTTAAATCCTGAATATTTGGTATGTATTGTTGGCACTCCATCGCTTACGACGTCGAGGGTTCCAGTTGATCTGATCAACGGAACAGCCTGATCGTGAAATTAACGTGCAAGTGGCTGAGCACTCCACAGACACGTGTACCCTTAATGTAGTTCTCAGGGATATTCAGTGACACAGAAAAATTACAGTCAAGGCTGACCCTTTGAATTACAGGCACAACAGAAACAGGAAGTAAGAGTGAGAGAAAGTTGTTGTGAAAGAGTACAGCAGGGTTCGCCACCATCCCCTGCCGGAGCCTCGTGGAGCTTTAGGTGTTTTCGCTCAATCAAGCTAGCTCAAGTGGGGGTTTGATTCCTATGTGACACACCAGTATTTTCAAATGTTTGACAAATTCTTCAAAAGAAATTGTGTAGCCCTTGACATCAGTAAAACTTTCAACTGTTTGGAACAAGATAACTTCTTAACAAAGTCACCATCCATCTATTGACTTCAACTGTGTCACATCTCTTGGATTGAATATTCTTTGTTAGAATACTCCATTGCAGTGTATGATGATGGGCTTTCACTCTTGTCCCATCAACTCTGCCATGCCTCAAGCTTTGGTTAAGTATTTATAAAAACTAGGGATGTTGAAGATTAGAAGAAAGAGGCGAAGAAAGAAATGAAATATCATGGGCAAATATAAGTGATTAGTTAGGAAATTTGATATTATGTATAAAATAATAAACAAATAATCGAATTTGAAAAGGAAATAAACAGAACAACTTACCTTATTTGGATTGTCTTTAATAAGTTTTTTCATGTAGTTAGTGTCACCATTTTTAATTTCATCCATAATTTCATTAACTTTTATTTCTCTGGAAAATAAGCTACAAATAAAATGAAATTAAAATAATTTTTAAAATCTTGTAAAAAGATGTAAACAACGATATGTAGAAAACGATGGTTCTAAAACTTCAGATAAAATAACACAGATATTGGAAACATCAGTTTATCTAGAGTATTATTTATAGCTGAATATTCTTCTTGATACTAATAAACCTAACAACAGTCATTGTACTTCGTCTACATTACTCTGCTTATCAAAGTCTGATTGGTTACAATTAAACCCTGAATATTCTTTCCTTCTCTAGGCACAAGGCCTGAAATTTTGTGGGGAGGGGCCAGTCGATTAGATCGACTCCAGTGTTATGACCTACAGCCATATTGCATTATTTGTTCATTTGTTATGGACAGAATCGGCGCATAAGGAGTTTGAAGCAAACAACTTTTCTTTGTAAACATGTTTTTCGGTCATTTTCCGATGACCAACACTGCAGTCTGTCTACTAAATTCAGTAATAGGTCTGTGGTTGGCATAGCGCTATAGGGATAAAAACACTTGTCCAAGGTACCATGAAGAGGAAATGTTTAAAATACAGGGTGTATTTGGTGAAGTGGGACTGAACGTAGAACCATGTGGTTGGGAAGCAAACTTCTAGAACCACACGGTCAATCTTGCACGTAATATGTATGTGTGTTTACATTTGTTGTTAAATCGAGTATTGTGTCTTGCTATGTCTCAACTTAGCAGTTCATCAAGCGGAGCCCTATAAAATAAATGCCAAATTGAAATACATACTGAGTTCAGTATGATCAGTTAAATTTTTGAAGGTAATACCCCGTCATGGTGACAGTCAAAAGACTAAACCCAGTAAAATAATGTTTAAAGACTTAATGGATTACTAACCAGAAGGTGATGAGTTCAATATTTCGTATTGAACTTCCACTCTATACGATAACGCTATAACGTACGCCTCAGTCTACTTGACTTTCAAAATTAACAATTGTAATTTGAATAGTTTGTAGTAAGAAAGATGTCCGGATTTCTTAAAACATTGTCGTGCAAAACATTCTAAGAAAAAGTACTTTCTTTCACCACAACAAAACACGCACGCACACACAGGTGCCTCTGTAGAAATTCAAGCTACTACAAATAACAGCCAAATCTCTCTTAAAACACACTCTTTCATCAAAAGAAAGGCATAAAATTTATAATATTTCAGGAAAAAAAAAACTATGCAATGGGTCTGCGACATCAGAGGCAACTCTGGTCTAGACAAAACACAGACAAAAATACTTCACATTAAAAGATTATGTAATAAATAATACTAATAAAGTTGACAGTATATCTTCGAAATTTAAATATTTTCTCATTATACTCTAAGACATAAAAACTGTTCATGCAGAGTTGCCTCCCCTAGCTAAAGACCTCAAACTTGTGCGACCCGACCTCATTTTCCAAGTTATTTCTTTTAGTAAAGAAGAGTTATTGTGCAAAAAACTTACTTTATTTGGTAGCTGAAAGATTACTGAAACTTTTGATACCTCATACATCAAAATCGGCAACTCCGTTCTCGAATCCATAAGGAACAACTCCCCACCCCGCACACACACTCAAACTGTTTTATTATATAAGATACACATACACACACATATATATATATTATTAATAATAATAATAATAATAATAATAATATGACAACAAAAGAATGAATGAGACCTCGGTATTAAGTAAATTGAGGAATTTATCTGTTAATATAATATGTGACAATTAGTTGGTTGCCATAAAAACTCACACATGAGTGGTTGTGTGGTAAGAAGCAAGTGCCTTTTACCATATTCATGAGCTGACCAAAGCTTTGTCTGCTTTTTTGGAAGATGGAAACTAAAAGAAACCTTGTGTTAATCCCCAACCACCACTTGATACCCAGTGTTAGTTTTTTTGCCTTCCAATAACTTAGCGGTTCAGCATCAGACACTGACAGAATGAATGCCAGGCATAGAAAATGGAATGAATGTGTATTAGTGTTGATTAACTTGAGTGAAAACTTTCGAAGTGGTGCCCCAGCATGGCCGATGCCTAATGATTGACACAAGTTCAAATACACACATATTATTTAATGTCGTTTGGGTAATAACCTTACAACGTGCATTCCATAGCTCCCCTGCACACACACACACACATAGAGACATACATACACATACATATACACACATGCATACATACACACACACACACATACTAACATACACACATACATACAAACATACACATGGGGTGACCCCTTTGTCTCATGACTGACCATGGGATTGCACCTAGAAAGTAACCTTCCGAGGCACAAGTCCGGGCAAGATTGTTTATGGAAGACCAGCCTTCTCCACGCCACCAATGTTATCCAAGGGAAACGCTAAGGGGTCGATACAGCTGGGCACCTGTGACGTCACAACGTGAAATAAAGTGCCTTGCTCAAGAACACAACACGCAGCCCAGTCCGGGATTTGAACTCACAGCCTCATGATTGTAAGCTCGATGCTCTTACCACTGAGCCATTCACCTTCAAACACTCATATATATATATATATATATATATATATATACACACACACATATACATATGCTGGTACTTAATGATTCAGAGAAGAAAAATGCGTGGAGATGCCATTATGAAAGGTTATTAAATGTGGAGAAATATTAGAAGGACAAAGCATCAGAGTTGATAACTGTATCATAGATAATGTAGTAGTAGTACAATAGTATCATTGTTAGCTGTTATAAGTTGATTCCTTAGTTAGAAATAGATAGAGAGCTTTCAAACTGCTGGACCAGGTCATGAAAATTACAGAGAGAGAGCTATAGCTCAATTTATTAGTAATAAAATTAAACTAGATGAAATGCAGTTTGGTTTCGTACCTGGGAAGAGTACCACAGATGCCATCATCCTAGTGAGACAGTTGTAAGAAAAGTATCTGAGCAAAAGTAATCGATTGTACTTAGCTTTCTTCGACCTGGAGAAACTTTTGACAAGGTTCTCCACGCTCTTATCTGATGGTCTCTAAAGAAGCTTGGAATACAGGAGTAGCTTGTTAGATTCAAGGTCAGAGTAGGCCTTGAATACAGTAATGAATTTAGAGTACAAGCTGGGGTTTACCACGGATTAGTTCTTAGTCCACTTTTATTTATCATAGTTCTCCAGGCCATCACAGAGGAATTCAAAACTGGATGCCGATAGGAACTGCTATATGCTGATGAGCTCGCTCTTGTTGCAGAATCTTAAGCAGAATTGGAAAAGTTCCGGGTATGGAATCAAAACCTGGAATCAAAGGGACTTAAAGTTAACCTAGCAAAGACTAAAGTTGTTGCTAGCAAAAAATTAGACAAGACTCTCTTTCCGTCAGGTAAATGGCTCTGCACAATATGTAGAAAAGGAGGAGGAAAAAATTGCATTTGCCTCACCCACTGCAATCTATGTAATATATATATTTATGTATGTATGTATATGTGTATGTATGTATGTGTGTATCATAATATAATAACTCTGTTTCCAGTTTTAACAGAAGACAATATTTAAAACAACAACAACAACAAAAAATTTTACGTCACCGAATAAGTGAGCGACTCATTTTCAGTTGGAAGTATGATCCGTAACCGTCAGATGCAGCAAAAAGAAATAAGCCGCCTGCAAATAGAAATAAATTGGTTTCAGCTGCTGATATATAAATGTGTATTAATCAGGAGGCAAATTTTTGGAACCAAAAAAAGCTATTGGCATTTATTCCTGGAATTTTATCTTTTATTTTTTTCATTTCATTATAACTCTTATTACACATGTTCATCTTCCTTCCTTATTTATTTCATTCTGAATGTTGTTTGAAATTTACACATAGAATGTCTAAATCAAGTCATTGACGAAGCTGTCCATAATTGTCTGAAAAGCTAAGTGTGTATAAATTTATTCATACCACAAGATCTTCAACAGAAATACTGTTAAAGTGAGCTATGGTTATCGTTGCATCCCCAATATATGGTCAATAATACTCAAATCACAATAAACATAAACACACCAGAAACACCCTAGAAAGACAATGCAAATTCAGATCCTCAAACCACCGCCCTCTAAACAACAATTGTCTCGAGAAAGAACTCGTATACAAGGCCAGGATCACAGACCCCAACTGAATAGCAAAGACGTATATCGGAATGAGGAGCAACTCATTCAAGGAAAGGTATACACAACATCTGGCATCATTCAGAGACAAAAACATGCGACATCCTTATCAAATATGATATTGACATTGAATGAAGGTGGATTAAGTAACCCCCAGATAGAATGGAAAATTATTGCTAAAGCTAAAAAATACAGAGGACAGGGTACCAAATGTGAACTCTGTATCACTGAAAAATTAAACATTATAGAATCAACAAATAACATCTTAAACATTAGGGAGGAAACTTTCTCTCCCTGCATACGCAAGCAATATTTTACACTCAAGTATTTCAAATAAGAGCTCCTATACGCGAGGGTAACCCTACAAGTATAGCCCATTTCCTAAACGTGAACACACATAGCACACAAAGAAGAAATATGCCCCAATGACCAACCACCTCATTATGCAAGTATAAAAACACTTTGCCCAGAACAAATGCAATATAATGCAAACAAATTAATCACAAAAAATATATCGAAGGGGGACAAACATCCTAAAGATGCCACTCAAGAGTAACGTTCCTTGCTTCATTGTTTTATTTAAGCGAATTTACGACAGCACATCAGAGCAGACATGTGAGACTGTAGAGCGACGGATAGCGCACGTGGGCGTGGAGTGAACCTTGCAGATCGAGACAGAGCACGTGAACGTTGAAAGTGGCCCTTTTTCCGAACCGTCAGGTAAGACTAGCGGGTACTACTAAAGCAGCGCGGACCCGAACGCGCAGTCGCGCGTCCGCGCTAGCTAGTCTTGAGTGGTCGATCCTAACCCTAACCCTGTCCCTAACCCTAACCCGCGTGTGCAAATGAATACGTGTTTAGGGTTAGGGTTAGGGTTAGGATCGACCACTCACGACTAGCTAGCGCGTTCGGGTCCGCGCTGCTTTAGTAGTACCAGACTAGCGTAATTCTCTCTCCGTTTGCATCCTTCCCCCCCCCCTTTACATCACACCTAAGATAGAGCCAGTCAAGTTGCGTCCTCACAGCTTGCGTGTCCACGCAGAAAAGAGAAAGAGCTGAGGTCACGCGTCTGAACCTCAATGTTGTGTAGCGCCCTCTCTCTGTATAGCCAGCTAGTTTACCCCTGTCAAGGGGGATAATACACCCACATGTTTCTCTGCGTGCATGTATGTGCAAGGTCCTATGTTTTTGTATGTGCATGCATGTTTATGTGTGTATATGTATGTGTGCGTCTCTATACATATGCTTTTTTATGTATGGGTATATGTATATGTGTGGAAGCGCAATGGCCCAGTGATTAGGGCAGCGGACTCGCGGTCGTAGGATCGCGGTTTCGATTCCCAGACCGGACGTTGTGAGTGTTTATTGAGTGAAAACACCTAAAGTTCCATAAAGCTCCAGCAGAAGTTGGTGGCGAACCCTGCTGTACTCTTTCGCCACAACTTTCTCTCACTCTTTATTCCTGTTTCTGTTGTACCTGTAATTCAAAGGGGCCAGCCTTGTCACACTCTGTGTCACGCTGAATCTCGCCGAGAACTACGTTGAGGGTAAACGTGTCTGTGGAGTGCTCAGCCACTTGCATGTTAATTTCACGATCAGGCTGTTCCGTTGATCGGATCAACTGGATCCCTCATCGTCGTAACCGCCTGAACGCCACGATATATATATATGTATATGTGCGTGTGTGGCTGAGGTTAGTGTTTGTATGTATAGTATGCGTGTATGTTTGTAATTAAACACTCCTTATTTAGACAATGAATAAAAAAAACTCCAAAATATCAGTTTTAAAATCGCTCTAAAGCGAGAAATTCCTATCGGATTTTTGTAAACAAAAGCGCTTTGCAAACAGGGAAGCCATTTCATTTTTCCAAGCATATAATACTGTACCAAGAATTTTAAATGCAATCTATAAGCATATATTAAAAATATATTCGTTTTATACGTCAGAAGATGTTCCAGTCTCATAATGTCAAAAACTATTGGGTTGGTGCATAATTATTGCGGCTTTTTTCAATAAATTTTATTCAACAAAAACAATAACAACATTTAACGAAAACATCTTTAAATTATTATTCCGGAGCATATTCACCATCTACTTCAATTTCTGCCTGGCGTTTTGGTTAAATTTTTTGTTGAATAAAATTTATTGAAAAAAAGCCGCAATAATTATGCACCAGCCTAATATAAGTACATATTAAACAGGTAATCTTCAAGTTTAGGGGGATAAAAAAAGTAAATAAGAATATTCAAGGGAAATAACTGAACGACTTACCATTATTATTCGTTT
>NC_069009.1:11714138-11718130 GCF_001194135.2 Octopus bimaculoides
ATGCTCCAGATGTTTGAATATATTGCACTGTAGAAAATTTCATTAAAATATATCTATTTTCAATGAACACGACCTCGCCGAGTGAGGGTCACCATGCAGTTCTAGAAATTCACCTACTCAACATTATACACTTCAGAAATGGCGGCCAAAAAATAAACAAATGTTTATTCTTTTAGGATTGAATTTCGTCATAGAAATTCATGTAGATAGGATGAGATTGAGGATTTCGTTTTCAGCAACAATAAGATGTTGTGCAGCCGGTCTTCCACGAGGCATTTTCGATTTCTCATAAGAAACTATGATATTCAATCACGTGTGTGATTTATATATAAACAGTTAACGTCAATCAAATCACGTGTGTGATTTATTTATAAACAGAGTAGAACGGAGAATACTGGTAAGACGTTCAGTTACTTCCCTTGAATATTTTTATCTATTTTTTTACCCCCCTAAACTTGAAGATTACCTATTAAACATTTTCACGTTTTATACTTCAGAGAATGTTTAAGTCTTATAATGTCAAAAAGCTATTATAAAGTTGAAATACTGGTTCAAATTTGACACAAGTCGAGTAGTTCCTGTCACCTAACTGCCTTATCAAGTTGAAATATTCTTTTCTGTGGTGAGTTTAGCTTAATCGGCAAAAGCATCGTCACATGTAATGACGGGGATGTGAGTTCGAGTCCACAGCTGGCCACCTACACTTTTCTCTGCAAAAATAGGGATAGTTTATCCTGTTCAGGCTATATTATTAGCATTATTCTGCGATTGAGAATTTAAACATCACTTCTTTAACTTTCTATACAAAGCATGAAATTTTGGGGGAGGGGGCTAGTCGATTAGATCGACATCAGTACGCAACTGGTACTTAATTTATCGACCCCGAAAGGATGAAAGGCAAAGTCGATCTCGGCGGAGTTTGAACGCAGAACGTAAAGACAGACGAAATACCGCTAAGCATTTCGCCTGTGTGCTAACGTTTCTTATTTCTTTATTGCCCACAAGGGGCTAAACATAGAGGGGACAAACAAGAACAGACAAAGGGATTAAGTCGATTGCATCGACCCCAGTGCGTAACTGGTACTTAATTTATCGACCCAGAAAGGCAAAGTCGACCTCGGCGGAATTTGAACTCAGAACGTAACGACAGGCGAAATACCGCTAAGCATTTCGCCCGGCGTGCTAACGTTTCTGCCGGCTCACCGCCTTATCAAGCTGAAATATTAAAACATTAAAATTGTTTCTATAAGCAGGAAATATATTTGAAATCTGTTCAAAATAGATTAAAATTATGTTTCCTATTGTTAGGGTTTAACTTAATTCTTATCTAGCAACCCTAGCCATGACCCTCCTATAAGCAGTCATTGTCTAACAGCAGTTTAGAGAGTCCGTTCTAGGTTATAAATAGAATTTATTATATCCAGGTAATGTGAAATAATTCTCAGAAGCCATCCGTCTGGTAAATAATATTCACGAAGGAGAGAAAACATATTCAATGCATTTCACATTAAAAGGTTAACATAGAATAAACATAGGGCGATTAAAAAATATATATGCTGTCACCAAAATATTTAATAATCAAACAATTCTTCTTGTTTACTTTAAGATATAAATACAAATTAAGTTACCCGAACAATTACATTTAAATTAATAATTAAATATTTGTTTCAAATTTTGGCACAAGGCCAGCAATTTCAGGGGACGAGGTAAGTCAATTACATTGACCCCATTGCTCAATTGGTACTTATTTGATCGACCCTGAAAGGACAAAAGACAAAGTCGACCTTGGTGGAATTTGAACTCAGAACGTAAAGGCGGAAGAAGTGCAGCTAAGCATTTTATCCGGCGCGGTACTCATTCCGCCAGCTCACCGCAAATTCAGAATTAAATATTAAAGCAGAAATCATTTTAAAGTAGCTTCGTTCATTGAAGGAATGTAAAGATGAATTTTAGTAGAGTCGTTAGAACGTTGGGGTTAATACCTTGTGGTTTTTATGCTTTAGGTTCAAATTTTGGCGAGATCAACTTTGCTTTGTTATCCTGCAAGGATCGATAAATAAAAAAGCAGCCTGAGGCGTTGGTCTTATGTAATCATTAAACATTGGACAAGATGCCTTGGTGTATTTATTCTGGTCTTTTGTGATCTGAGTTGAAACCCCAGTGTAACCAACCTGGATATAAGACTTAATTTATCACCTGTTTTAACAGGACCACATAGTCCTTGGGCTCTTTTTAGCAAAGGATTTATCTGTTGTATACATTCGTGTTAGGTCTCTCGTTTTGGGACTGTCTTCCTCCTAGTCGCCATTCTCAAAGACCCAGGTATCTTTCGATACTAATCCTTTTTTTTTTGTCAGCGTTTGTTTATATCAATTCGGCATTTTCCGTAAGGGAAGAGGGAAAGAAGGGAAGAGTTTCTTTGTTCTGTTAAGCAGCAGGGAAAAAGAAAAAAAGCAAACATAAACACACACACACTCTCTCTCTCTCTATCTCTCTTCCCCCTCCCTTTAAAACACATGTCAGTTATCTCTCGGCTTCTCTCTCTCTATCTATTTATCTCTCTCTTTCTATATATGCATATATCCATACATATATGTACATACCTACATCTATATGTATACATACATGCATATATGGGTACAGGGCATCACAAAAAAAAACGTTAAACTATATATATATATATGTACATACACACGCACATATATATATACATACATACATACATATATACACACCAAGCTTTATCTATATCATTACCTCGCCCCCCCCCCCAATCTCCCTCTTTCTCTATATATGTATACATACATATAGAAGAGATAGATAGATGGATAGAGAGAGAGTGTGTTTATGTTTGCTTTTTTTCTTTTTCTATGTTTCTTTCCTTACGGAAAATGCCGAATTGATGTAAACAAATGCATGTGCTCGCTTGGCATTTCTAGTACTTGTATCGAAAGAATGCCAAAATGTTTTACTTGTAATGTAACGCTTGTAAAATGCTTTAGCAGTTTCTAGTCTATAAAATACTGAATGAAATTATAATAATGTTTAATATAAAAGGATATATATGTTTGAAATGGTTGTAATGAGTGTTTAACGATGTAAATGTGTTAATACAATAATATTTACCTCAAATAATATTTAGGGTTCAATTTCAGCCTGAAGTCCTTCTAAAATCTTGCGAGTTCTGTTCGTTGAAACAGCAGAAAGAATTATGCGACTCTTCGATGGGTTATGTATAATGAAGCATACGGAAGTTTATAAATATGTGGGTGTTACTTTGATATATTTCTGTATATCTTTGTTTAAATGTCTGTGTGTGTTTATCTTTGTTCTAGTGTCTCTGTTGGCGGGTGTGTATATTGCTGTGGGTATATGTTTGATTAACGGGTATGTGTGTGTTGCAGTGTGTATGTATGTCGATGTTACCCAGCATTCTCACACACAGTGTGAATAATATATCTCTCCCCCCGCCTCCCATTCAGTTCTATATTCTTTCTTTATCTCAATGTCTACGTCATCTCCAACATTGCCACCACCACCACAACCACCACAACCATCCCACTTTTAACTATAAAAAAGTTTACTGTTTTTCAACCATTTACTTTCTTTTTGCAAAATTTCTTTACATAGAAAAAATATATTTGAAATGATTTAATACATGTACATATTTATGCAAACACATATACACATATACACACACATGGGCATATACGTACATACATACACACATATATAAAATGGTGTGTGCATATGCCTATATTCATATATTTATACATATATAGTGGTTGGACAAAATAATGGAAACATCTTAAAATTTCAAACAGATTTATTTTAATATGGGGTAGGACCGCCTTTGGAAGTAATTACAGCTTGAATTCTACGTGGTATGGACTCATACAAAGTTTGAATTGTTCCCAAAGGAATTTTTGTCCATTCTTCAGCTAAAACAGTCTCCAGTTCTTGTAGTGATGATGGTGGAGGATATTAATGTT
>NC_069009.1:11718140-11720945 GCF_001194135.2 Octopus bimaculoides
CTTGTAGTGATGATGGTGGAGGATATTAATGTTCAATAATATTGAGATCTGGGGACTGTGGTGGCCAGATAAGATGTTCAACTTCACTAGAATGTTCTGCGTGCTATTCAGTAACAAATTTAGCTGGTGGTGGGAAATAAAGTAGAGGATGACTCGTCCGAGAAAATAACATTCTTCCATTGCTCTAAGGAGCAATTCGGTAGGTTTTTACTCCACTCTAAACGCTTTGCAACGTTTGTTTTTGAAAGTAGTGGTTTTCTGATTGCAGCTCTCCCGTGAAATCCGGCTGTGTGCAGCTCCCGGCGAACAGTTTTTGTGGAAACTGGGTTCTCGAGTGGTCATTAAGCTCTACAGTAGTGTTAGGAGCTGTAATTTTGTGATCCTTTCTCACAATTCGTGTAAGATTCCGACAGTCCCTATCTGAAAGATTTGGTTTTCTTCTAGAGTTTTGTTTCGACGAGGAGGTTTTTTCCCTCTTTCTCAAATGCGGTCATTACTTTCGAGACAGTACTTCTTAATATGAGCACCAACAATTTGAACTCTTTGAAAGTGCGACAGATCTGTCATTTTAATGAAATTTAATTACCTTTTTCTAATGATATCTGAAAAGAAACAGCAAGTTTAGCAAAACAAAGTAAGCTACACTAATAATAAAAAAAAAACATAAAAATAAACAAGCTTTTGACGGTTTTATAGATATTTCAAAATTATGATGCTATGAGGCTATGTTTCAAGTATTTTGTCGAACCCCTGTATATACGAGGTATCATCCAAAGGTTCTCGGATTCGTTATTTTTTTAACATCATCTCCTTCAAAATAGTCTCCTTGTTCAGCGCTACACCAGTCCCAGCGTTCCTGTCACTTTTGGAATCCGGCCCGGAAGTCGTTTTCCATAAACAAGTTGAGTACATTCTATGATTTATTGTGGATCTCGGCAGCGGTGATAAAACGGCGACCTTTGAGCTGCATTTTCCCCGGGGACAGAGATGGAAGTCCTCATGTGCTAAATGTGATGAATAGGGTGGATGCAGAATCGATACCATGTTGTTCTGGGGGGAGAAACTGATGAGTGAGGAGAGGGTAGTGATAAGGTGAACCCTCGACTGACTCCCTGGCCCTGAAAATTCTCGTCTTCCAGATCGCTCATCATCTTCTGAGGACGGTCTTCCGCTTTCGGTATCTTATCTAGAATATCACCGTAAAAGCAATTTAAGAAAGCATGTTCCTCCCCAACCCCCTAACCACTAACTAACCGCTTCACAATGCTAAGCCTCTCCACCCAACCTATCCATTAGCATGACAACACAGCCGGATAGAAACGAGTTATTTAATAAGATTAAACTGACCCAAACCAGTTCCAGCCTGCAATAGTATAGAACACTTACATGACAGAGTTCTCATTTTATATAGAAAGTGAAGCAAAGTTATTTTGTACATGTGAAATTTCTCATGATGTCAGCATTCTTTTAAGTATATATTCACAATATGTCTAAGCATATAGTCAAAATCCGATCAACGTACATGTACACACGTCGACTCACGTTGCACAAAACCCTACCTTCACATGCATACAGGCGCGCGTGCATGTTATGTTGGAGCAGTAGTACAGGGTGTCCACAAAGTCTGGGTACATGGAGTAAATAAAATCATAACATAAACAATTAAATATAAGAAATAATAATTTCTTAACGTATGTGTTAATCCCCATGTGGGTACATGGAGTAAATAAAATCATAACATAAACAATTAAATATAAGAAATAATAATTTCTTAAAGTATGTGTTAATCCCCATGTGGGTACATGTCCGAATGGGATCTTTGTGATTTGACGGGCAACATTTGTTTTCTTAACGAAACACTTTCAAACTTGGGATACTGGTAGAATGTGTCATATAAAACAACTTCTTCTCTTAACCTTCTTAACAAAATGTTGTACATTGCAAGTTATTTCATGTTAAAGTTGTCGTATTTCTGTAATTTCAACCAATCACTGACGTCTATTCAGCTGAATACAGTCAGTGCTGGCCGGTGATAAAAATGTTATTCCCTGTGACATATTTCATCCGGTTTAATCGTAATTTATACGCATATATTGTTTATATAATAAATTACGCTAACCCTAACCCTAACCCTAACTCTAAAACCCGAACCCTAACCCTATTTTGATGGATTTTCCCCCTTTGTTTACGAACAGTCTAGTTAATCGGAAATGTCAGAACTAACGGGGATTAATACCATATACACCGTTACAGCACTAACTGTATTCAACTGAATAGACGTCAGTGATTAGTTGAAATTATCAAAATAAGACAATTTTTAACGTGAAATAACTTCGAATACAAAATGTATTATCTGTTCTATACCACAAAATATACAAGTATACGAAGTTTGAAAGTGTTTCGGTACCAAAACACTACATAAAAAAATGTTGCCCGTCAGATCACAAAGATCCCATGGATGAAATAGAATCATAACATAAACAATTAAATATAAGAAATAATAATTTCTTAAAGTATGTGTTAATCCCCATGTACCCAGACTTTGTGGACACCCTGTAGAAAGGAATATCAGCAAAACGGAACTCCAATTCAGCGTTTTTCTAAACGAAGTAATGTATTGTGTAGTAAATAAGAAATGACGAGATGGTCGTGGATGGGACGAAAGTTACTGGATTAGATGTAGTCCGACATCAAACGTAATATATATATTATATATATATAATATATATATTATATATATATATATATATGATATAATATATATATTATATATATATAATATAATATATATTATATATATATATA
>NC_069009.1:11722634-11725691 GCF_001194135.2 Octopus bimaculoides
TATAAGGGCATTACTATACAGTAATGCCTCACGCTTAGAGGGACTTTATAAGTCAAAACTACCAAAATAAGCACATATTTACCGATCGCGAGGGAATGCAACTTTCAAAGCTAACCTCCTAAAAACTTTTAACTTAACGGCAAACCACTGGTTTCATAATTAATACAGCAAAACTATGCAGTAAGCTCGTGAGGCATTACTGTATAGTAATGCCCTTATATAAATTATATTATATATAATATATATATCTCTTTTACTCTTTTATTTGTTTCAGTCATTTGACTGCCGCCATGCTGGAGCACCGCTCTTAGTCGAGCAAATCGACCCCGGGACTTATTCTTTGTAAGCCTAGTACTTATTGTATCGGTCTCTTTTTGCCGAACCGATATCCTCGACTTTGATTTCATGCCAAAGAAACACGATTATAGTTTACATTAAAAACATTAAAATCCTATGATAACACAGTACAACAATGATTTTGCTACAGAGAAGAGAACATCATTTTCTGGAACGGTTTTTACCATAGATAACGAAAATGAACTCAGTTTTTTTTATGAAATGACTCCAATGTTTCGTAAAATGAGCCGTCACTAAACGTTATATTTTTGCTAGAAAATAGGCCGTTTTCTGTGAAAATAACAATTTTTTTCTAGAATTAAAGCGAGTTTTCTGCAAAATGGGCTGTTATTAATAGTAAATGCGTTATTTGCGTCTTTTATTAAAGGAAGAACATCAATTTTCTAGTACAATATTTATGTTTCTTTCTATGTTTAGCATAAGGTATGTCTCTCTGAAGAAACCAGCAAAAGTCAGCAAGTTTGACGGGACTCTATTTCTCCTTATATCGAGTTTCCATTTGACATATGTCTTGGTAGAATCTCTCACTATGTTCGTCGCTAACGCCTGCCGCATTCTGAGTAAATAAAGCTAGATGCCAATGCAAATAGTGAACTTTTAAACGACATATCACACCTTAATGATTTGTACAAGTCAATCAACTTTTCTCCAAGAACTTCATAGTTGGCTGCTCTGTGTTTCCCAAGTAGGCCATTACATACGTTTCTGAAACTTTGCCATGCATCCAATTCCAATACATTTAAGGTGTTTTCAAAATTATCGTCTGTCAAAAGTTGCCGAATTTGGTGACCGACAAACACCCCTTCTTTGATTTTTGCATGGCTTTGTTCGGGAAACTTAGTTTTCAAGTACAAAAATGGTGGCTCTTCTAGATTTAACTTCTTAACACAATGTTTGATAAGGCTTAATTTAATATGCAATGGAGGCAAAATTATTTTCTCCTTAGAAACTAATGGTTCACGTGTAGCGTTATATGAACCTATTTCTGATTTATTTCTCAATGGCTATTCCCTACGGATGTAACGCTCTTCCTGAGCACGGTTGTCCCATTGACATAAAAAAGCACATGTACTTAGTAAACCCTGCCTATAAGCCACTTACAATCGGTACAACTTCCAAGTCTGCACAAATCAGCCATTTATGTTCATATCTTATACAGGCGCAGGAGTGGCTGTGTGGTAAGTAGCTTGCTTACCAACCACATGGTTCCGGGTTCAGTCCCACTGCATGGCACCTTGGGCAAGTGTCTTCTACTATAGCCTCGGGCTGACTAAAGCCTTGTGAGTGGATTTGATAAATGGAAACTGAAAGAAACCCGTTGTATATATATATATATATATATATATGTATGTGTGTTTGCGTGTCTGTGTTTGTCCCCCCAACATCGCTTGACAACCAATGGTGGTGTGTTTACGTCCCCGTAACTTAGCGGTTCGGCAAAAGAGACCGATAGAATAAGTACTAGGCTTCCAAAGAATAAGTCTTGGTGTCGATTTGCTCGACTAAAGGCGGTGCTCCAGCATGGCCGCAGTCAAATGACTGAAACAAGTAACAGAGTAACTTAATATGAACGATAAATTTTTGTACATTTCCTTTAGAACAACAGAATGAACTATAAGAATTGACGGAAGTTTATTACCTGTGTGCAATAGCACAGCTTTAGTACTATAAACCAAAGCATCTATGAATAACCTCCATTCAATTCGGTCGTAATTTAAGCCAAGCTCTTCCAGAGAGTCCCGGTATGTCGTCACAATAACACAAGCTGCCATTCATTTCAAATTTTTCTATTAAACCATCTGTACGGTTTCGAAATTTGGTAATACTGATATCTTGAGTTACCAAGTTTCTTTCCTTTAACCTAGAAGCCAGTAACTCACTCTGCATTTTCATTAATCCCAAATCCCGAACAAGATCGTTTAACTCATCCTGTGCTACGGGTTTCGGCCTGGACTGTTCTGATACAGGCACATACATCTCAACTTGTTCACAATTCTCTTCTGCTTCACTAATATCAGATAAAACCATTTTTGCGGTATCGAAACGCTGGCCGAATGAGACACAGGCGGATTTCAGATTCGGATACTCCACCGACGACGTACTCTCCGTTGTTATACTTGTTAAGAAAATAAATTATAGCATTTCCTGTATTTAATACATCGAATAAAGATAAATATATTTAGATAAATATATGCTAGGTTTAATGCAAATAAAAACACACCTTTAAAATCTACAAGACAGAAATAGCAGTCAGAATGGTGGTCTTGTGGTTCACGCCAAACCATTGGAATGCCAAACTGCATACTTCTTGACTTTCCCAAAGACCATTTTGAAAGACCATTGGTACATGTTCTGCAACACATATGTGATTCCCTCGCTCTCCAATCTTCACACCAAAATATAAGAATACTGTTTTGCTTTGTTGTTTTTTTTTTTTTTCCAACAGCGTAATGTTTCCTGCACTCTTCTGGAATGTCACAGTGCCACAGCTATAACAAAATTGGTCTGGGTGATTTCTACACTGCCCTTTTGGCATTTTAATGCAATTTTTATTCTAATTAAATATTTATAGGTATTTCATTGTTTTTTATCATCTGAAAAATATAAAACAATTAAAATTACACAAATACTCTAATATTAAAAATCCGAATTGCCATCAACTAGAGTCATTCTGTGAGAAACGGTTGTCATTTTCGTGAT
>NC_069009.1:11726260-11727680 GCF_001194135.2 Octopus bimaculoides
TTTTTTTTTTCTCACAGACGGTACCCAACTGACCCTACCATATTGTGTAGTCGACAAAATCGCAAACAATGTGCATGTGCAAAATCAAAAATATAAAATGGTGACAATTTATCCATCACGCCCTGTAAATACCAAGCATTCTACTTTCAGATATAAATGAAGGTAGATAACTATTGATATAGCAGAGGATATTAAAATTGTCTCTATAACAACAGAAGTGTTTAGGGAGGTGATTAGATATACAACAGCAACAACAACAACAAATGAACATTTCAGAATTTATCTTTATTTCAAAAGTTAATTTCTAACAAAGGAGCCAAACCAATGAAGGGGTCTCTATATGGTAGATAGACCTGCTAGAATTAGCCAAATCCACTTCACTTCACACTTTATCCCTTTAAGGAAGGACATATTGGACAATATAGTCCTGAGTTGTCTACACTTAAGAAAAAGACAAGATGGTCCTGGCTGGAATGGATTTGATCATAAGCCCTTGTTTGGTCAAGGTTAACCTGAAATTAAACAACAATATTCACTTTGCATCTAATGATAGATATTCAAGTGCAGTGAAACACTCGGCTTCTTCAAGAGCTGCCCTTAGTGTATCCGGATCACAACCTTTAAACCATTCATATAACATCAGGTAACCCTGTCTTGCAGTGTCATTCGAGTCCAATTTTCAGCTCAGTAGCTTGAATGCCTAAAACAATGCAACAAT
This sequence comes from Octopus bimaculoides, assembly GCF_001194135.2. Classification (NCBI taxonomy): domain Eukaryota; kingdom Metazoa; phylum Mollusca; class Cephalopoda; order Octopoda; family Octopodidae; genus Octopus; species Octopus bimaculoides. The sequence goes on from NC_069009.1 coordinate 11,726,979, forward strand.
AAGAAATAACTGCAACAACATTAACAATAATATTAAAGATATGTGCTCTAGGATGTTATAAATATAACAAAGAAACTATTTCAATAAAGAAATTTAAAAAAAATATAGCTAAGAAACATGAAAAATATAAGACATTGTTTTCTATTTCTAAAGACAAAAATAACAAAGGTTGAAAGAAAGGAGAAATTTAATTGAAAATTACACTTGAGAACATGTTTGGTAAACTGACGGCAGGAGAAATATTTGTGAAGGCAAAAGTGTATCAGAACCTCGAGAATCAACTGAGACCACCAACAAAGTATTTGATCCATCTATCCATTTTCTCTGCTCAATATTCCTGGGAGGGTTGTGGGGATAGAGACCTCAGGCACCTCCTCCATAGGGTTCCTATGAGAAGCAACCATCATATGACATTTTGGTTGGATTCCCAGGCATGAACAACTGAGACCATGGATATCATCCAACCATTTCATTCTTGGCCTATCCTTAAGTTTCCTGCTCCGTTGGTTTGACTTGAAGAACCAGTCTTGTAATTCATTCCCGTGGCATTCTGATCACGTTTGTAGTACCAGAGATTTGGAGAAGAAGAGGCTCAACCTGCAGAGACTCCCTGATCTTGGAACTATACATCCTATTGAGTAACATTACTCCAGAGACCCTTTAGAGGAATCCTGTATATCTGTCTTAATCTGACAGACTTCA
>NC_069009.1:11727844-11733634 GCF_001194135.2 Octopus bimaculoides
AGTTGAATCCTCTCCAAATAACTCTTCTGACCATTCCCCAATGGACTCCAGATTTGACCAAATCACCTGATGTTATTCAGTTATTATCAAGTCAGTCTAAGTGAAAGGGGCCACCTCCAGTTTGGCTTCACTTGTGAATATTCATTTTCAGGTAAATTTCCTCAAAAGAATTCTTTTATTTGGGGGCTGGAGGGAATTTGATATCACTTGGCTGTATGATCTCTATTAAGTCACTTTTTATTGAAGCATCTACAGACATATGTCATGTGGTAAACTTGTTCCATTATGGCAATATAACTGGAATTATCAGCTTCCAACACAATAACCCGATCAATAATGGTTTCAAGAAGAACCTAACTTGAGGTCTTAGGTTGGAATAAAGATGCTTTGTCATGGAATTTAACTTTTGCACATTTTCTTCATTGCAATAAACTAGCAGTAGACTCAGTGAAAATGTAAAACAAACCAAAACTTTGTCGTTAATTCACCTGTTCGCCCTTTAACAACATATTTTAGTTCCCTCTTCCAAAAGACAGTATTCACACTATTTGTGTTTTCTAGTTTATCCATTATTACCAACCATGCCAACCTCAGTGGATATTTTACGAAATAGCAGTAGTGCCTTTAATGCAAGTAGTTTACAGGTAACCTTTTGAGTGGAAATTACAGGTAGCCTTTCAAATGGAATACTGTAATTTTATACTCACCTACTTGCCACCAATTGCTTCCTAACCTCTTAGCCACTCTCAGGAGATCCTTCTCCTCCAAGTTTTAACTCCCTGAAATAAATATTTCCAAGTTTTATAAATCATACTAGAATTTCTTTATTTCTGTAAATAGTCTATTCTTCATTATTGTGAGACATTCTTATTTATGGTCAACTCATGACCTCAATGGCTTTGGTCAATATTTTGAAACTTTCCACTGTGTTACTATTTAGGTCCACAACAAAATAGACCAACCTTCCTAAACCTCGTCTCTCTCTCTCTATTTTGACGGTCGACATAATCTAACAATATTGCAATTATTTCATTCAATTATCATTTGATAAGACTGTTCTTCTCGTAGCTCTGTTTTTTTCTTTCTTATACGACATGTCATTGTCCTCTTACCTCTAGAGTTCACTTACCAACATTCTTCTTTTGCCTTGACTTATTTATTGCTTATAACCCATCTTTTCTTTATGCCTTGATCTCAATCACTTTACGCTTATTAGACAATGAGGCAGTGTATCTCCGTCCTGAACATTTCACACGTTTGCCCTCAACATTTGTCATAGTTTCTCCTACTGTTTTCAACTTCACAGGCTTCTGCTGAACTTTGACAAATGACTGCATTACTTATTTGCTTTAAACTGCCTTCTTTATCACATAGTTAGTTAATCCAGTCTATCCAGAACTACTTGCATATCCTTTCAGTCTATTCTTAATATTGTTATGTCATCCATGAGTATGTTCTTAGCTGATTTCACTCAAGCCATTTCTTCTGATCAATCTGCTGATCTAAATAACATCTCAAAATCAAAGCATAAATCAAATGACTGATATTGTGCTACCTACAGCAATTCCAATTTCAAGACGACGCCAGTCTCTTGTGAAATATTGTCCTGACTGCATTTTGAAATTGTTATAGCAGCTCTTGATCAGATCCCTAATCTTCTCTTGTATATAAAAGAAGTCCATTGGTTTCATCAACAATTTGTGTGGTACAGAACCATAAGCATTAACCCTTTCATTACTAACCTGGCCGTATCCGGCTGAAGAATTTTTTAGTTCATAAGACCAACCCAGCTGTAGCCGGCCGAGAGTACCCATTGTTATTTAAATGTATATTTGAACCCAAATCTCGTTAGTACATTCGTTAAAACACTTGATTTCACTTTGCAAACAGTTGAGTTATTGTACCCGATATTGTTTGGCGTGATATTTGAACTCAGTGAATTTTGGAAGATTTTTTTCCACATTTTTTGCGGCGTTAATTTTTTTCAACTTTGAAGATGGAGAGGAGTTTCATGCTATCAAGCAGTGATTCCGAATTTGAAGGTTTTTTTTAACAGAAGATATGGAGATATCGAAGAAAAGAATGAATGAGCTACAAAAGTACGTGGTGAACAATAATGAATTGGATATTTCTGTATCCGAAACTGAAAGCAGCGACGTCGACAGCGAGGATGATTTTACACCAGAAAAAGATTTAAAAAATATTTTTATTAACAATTTTTCTGAGGAAACCGGGTCTACCCATAATCTTTCTCAGGGAGCGAAACCATTAGACTTCTTTTTCATGCTTGTTTGAAATGATTACTGCGGAAACAAACCGTTACGCAGAATGTAAACAAGCCGGAAAAAAAAGATAGCTTGTGGTTTCCTGCAACCGTACATGAAATACGGGCATTTTTTCCATAAATATTATTATGGGTATTAGACAATTACCCAGAATAACAAATTACTGGAGCAATCAGGAACCTTTTGGCGATGTTTCCAGTATTATGATGCGAGTACGATTTGTGAAGCTGAACCAATATTTACATGTGAGAGACACTAGCAGTACTCCCACCCCGCCCAGTACGTGGAGAACTTTGAGACAAAAATTATGCAATAGAATTGATTAAGAACCCTTTCTTTAATTATGTTCCAAATATCACATTAATATGTTGATAAATAAAAAAGTTACAGGTGTTTAATGAGACTAGTCTAAATTCATGATTATTTTAGAATTTAATTGAAACTCATGAGGGGTGTATTTTGGTCAGAAATATAGTAACGAAAGGGTTAACCAGATCAACCCATACAACATTCAAAACCCTTTTAATAATCTTTCAAACTCGTATTGCATCCCAGATTGAAAATGTATGTTCCACACACCCAACAATTCCCGAGATGCTAGCCTTCTGCCCACTTTCAATCCTAAAGCCATTATTTTGTAGATTTGTGGCTGATCTCTAAGCAAGTACATCTATGTAAATCTTGCTATCAAGACTGAAATTGGTCTGAACTGGTTAATCGGTTCAACTTGAGCTTCCTTTGGTAAGTAAACTGTTTACTCTCCTCTTTTTTTTCGATGTGTCTGATATTTCTTTGCCCAAGTTAGATGGAAAAAGTTTAATTTTGTTGAGGACAGGACAATCTTTCTAGAGCTTGTCACAAAAAATACACGTAGGACCTCTTATAAAGTGGTTGATGTTGGGAAGGGCATACCACCATAGCTGGATTGTTTTATTGAGATGTGTTCCTCAGTCAAACAATCAATCAAAGTGTGCGGGTGATTGGACAGTGTCAACCCGTCGAATCCCTACGAGCATGGACATCAGATGAGAAATGATGAAAACAACGTCATTGAGTCATCATCATCATCGTTTAACGTCCGCTTTCCATGCTAGCATGGGTTGGATGATTTGACTGAGGACTGGTGAACCGGATGGTTATAGCAGGCTCCAATCTAATTTAGCAGAGTTTCTACAGCTGGATGCCCTTCCTAACGCCAACCACTCAGAGCGTGTAGTGGGTGCTCTTATGTGCCACTGGCACGAAGGCCAGTCAGGCGGTACTGACAACGGCCACGCTCAAAATGGTGTATTTTATGTGCCACCCGCACAAGAGCCAGTCCAGGGACACTGGCAACGATCTCTCTCGAAAGTCCTTACACATGCCGCGGGCACAAGTGCCAGAAAGGCGAGGCTGGGCACAGGTGGCATCCCGATTTCGCTTGATTATATTGTATATTACGGTAAGTATCTATCATGAAGAGAGAGAAAGAGAGAGAGAATCGCTATCTCAGCAGCAAATCAAAGTCTTCTACTTGGATAAAGACAATGCTTTGTGGCTGTAATGATAGATTTACTATCAGCAAAAAAGTCAGGGTGTTCACACTTGGAACACATTTTGTTATGTCTACCAGATTATGAGATGTATCTGCCCAAACAACATCAACAACAACAATATCCTATCAGTAAACATAGTAAAAAAATGTAAAATAAACAAAAACGTCATTAGTGCACCATTTAACCCTACACTACAACATATTTTAGTTCTCTGTTCCAAATTACAATATAACTCTTTTGTCTTCTAAATTATCCATTTTATGAACCATGCTAACCCGTTGGATATTTTATGAAATTTCAGTAATATCAATATATTTTTTTTAATTACTACACAGCTAACCTTTCAAATGTAAATTAAGAACGGAACCTGTTCTCTGTCGATAAACTAAAGAAGCTCAGGTGAAGTGTAAGTTTATAGAAATCTATTAAGTGCTGTTATTTTATACTCACCAATTTGTTGTGATGTTGTCAGAACTTTCTTCACACACATTGGAGTTTCTGAAATGAATATTTTCAAGTTATACATTTTATAGTATAATTTTATTATCGTTATTAATAATCTATATTTTATTATTGTGAGACATATCTATCATCAATGGTCAACTGGTGACCACTATGCTTTTGGCCACACTTTCTAAGGTGTCTCAATCTAATAGCTCAATATTTAGAGCCACAACAAAATAGACTAACCTTCCTAAATCTCTTCTCCCTATTTATATCTCCTATATAATCTAACAATTCTGCAATTATCTCATTTAATTATCAATTAATAAGATTGTTTATCTCTTAGTTCTGTCTTTCTCTTCTTATCTCTGTGCCAAATCTATGTCATTGTACCCAAAACTCTAGATTCCACTAAGCGAGATTCTTCTCATCTTTTACATTTCAGACATAAAAGTCTTAGAAACTTAATCAATGGTAGCAGATTAATTATCATGTTAATTGCGTATATTTGTAATACATTAGCACACTGCGATCTATAGAGACTGGATATAATCTGACTAAAGAACATGACTTTCATTACAAAGAATATGATTGTGTCTTAGCACAATTGATATTATGGTAGTTCCATGAGAAAACCAAAGAAAAATGTCACCAGGCCCGCCCAGTGTGAAATACCAATAATAAATTCTTTTCCTGGTCAAATAACAATGACTGGGTTTCATAATCTAATTTAGACAAAACAATCAAGTCAGAACTAAAAGCAGAAGGTGAAAGACTCACAAAGCAGTACATCTTTTAGCATTAACCTCGATAATACCAAAACTCTTAGGTTTTTGTGTAACTGAAATATCTCAGAAGTAGTAAATTTTTATCTTCATTTTTTTCTTGCATATTTATTTTCATACTTATCTTTGGCAGTGCACTACAAACTGTGATATTTGAACCTCTATATGATTAAACACAATTTTTGTTTGTTATTTCTTGACGAAACATACATGGCTTCCGTGACGTCAACATGTATACGCACATACAGAATACACACACATATAATGAATGTCATGGCATGTCAACACAAACACACATTTGCTATCTGTGACATATACACACACATTATCTTTGCGCTTCCTAAGAAAAGAAAAAAACCTGTTGACTTTTTGATGTACACAATATTTTAATCACTTAGAAATATTTTTAATTGAAGTCCCCTCTCGACCCAGAGTAACGTGGTGGTGGAACAAGGAGGTAGACGGGGCTATTAGACAAAAGAAACAGGCTTGGAAGGACTGGAAGAACGGTGGTAGCAGGGAATTCTACCAATCTGCCAGAAGGGAAGCTAGGCGACAGGATTATTTAGCCAGAGGGGAAGCAGATAAGAAAAGATTTGCCAATGTTCTGCGCCGTGAGGACCAAAGACTCGAGGTATTTCGTGTTGCAAGACAGTGTAGGAGAGAGAATAGTGATGTCGTAGGAGAGAAATGTGTTCGCATGGATGATGGTACGCTTGCACTAAATGAGGCTGCAAAGAA
>NC_069009.1:11736034-11738211 GCF_001194135.2 Octopus bimaculoides
TCATGTAAATTGATTACTATTGTTTGGATAGTTCCCATTAAATAAGTCCAGAAGTTAGGTCAAATATATATAAATGCATAAGTACCGCAAATTCCCATTCTACAAAGTGGCAAACAATTCCCTGAATACTTAACCAGGCACAGCTGGGTAGTAAGTCTGGAGGAGGAGGAGGAGATTCCCTTCGGTCATGACTGACCATGGGATTGCACCTAAAAAGTTACCCTCCCAGGCACAAGTCCGGGCAAGGTTGTTTTATGGAAGACCAGCAGTCGCCCATGCATACCAGCCTCCCCTCTCCACACCACTGATGTTATCCAAGGGAAAGACAAAGGGGCCGATACAGCTTGGCACCTGCGATGTCGCAACTCATTCCTACAGCCGTGTGAACTGGAGTAGCATGAAATAAAGTATCTTGCTCAAGAACCCAACATGCAGCCCAGTCTGGAGTTTGAACTCACAACTTCACGATCGTAAGCTTGACGCTCTAACCACTGAGCTATACGCCTTCACACACACACACACATATATATATCTATATATATTCTTTTACTTGTTTCAGTCATTTGACTGCGGCCATGCTGGAGCACCGCCTTTAGTCGAGCAAATCGACCCCAGGACTTATTCTTTGTAAGCCTAGTACTTATTCTATTGGTCTCTTTTGCTGAACCGCTAAGTTACAGGGATGTAAGCACACCAGCATTGGTTGTCAAGCGATGTTGGGGGAACAAATACAGACACAAACATATATACACACATACATTCATATATATATATACATACATATACACGAGGTGATGTACAGGAATTATATATTAGAAAAAATAATGATCAGGTACTCAGATGTCTGGATGGTTGTACATTTACAGGAGTGGTAAGTAGCTTGCTTACCAACTACATGGTTCCGGGTTCATTCCCACTGTGTGGCACCTTGGGTAAGTGTCTTCTACTATAGCATCGGGCCGACCAAAGCTTTGTGAGTGGAGTTGGTAGACGAAAACTGAAAGAAGCCGGTCATATATATGTATAAATCAATGTGTGCATGTGTGTGTGTTTGTCCCCCCACCATCGCTTGACAACTGATGTTGGTGTGTTTATGCCTCTGTAACTTAGCACTTTGGCAAAAGAGTCCGATAGAATAAGTACTAGGTTTACAAAGAATAAGTCCTGGGGTCAATTTGTTCGACTAAAGGCGGTGCTCCAGCATGGGAGTCAAGTGGGAATGTTTCATACAGAGGTTTTATACATGGTATGTTGCAGCTGAATTGAACAACACGTTATCTTGGCTCAAATGAGACGGACTGGATATGTTATTAGAATGAAAGGCGAGTGTTTGCCAAAGCGTCTTTTTTATGGTGAGCTCAACTCTGGTAAGTGACCATAACATAAGCCAAGGAAAAGGTATAAAGACTGAGTGAAGGAAAACCTGAAGAAACTAGATATGAATAAATGTGATTGGGAAAATGATGTTCCAGATTAGAACAATTAGAGCGGTGCTGTTAGGAATGGTTGCAATGCTTGGGAGGGAAAGATGATTCAGCACTTTGGACTTAAAAGGGTCTGTCGCAAAGGAACAATTGGAACTGTAATCAACAGTGAACGTTGTGACCGTGTTCTGTTGCCAAAAGCAGGATATGTGAACCATGTGAAGACACTTGAAAATCATAATGCTCTGAGAGGTAATGATCTTGGACACCAGCAACCTCTTACAACTTGTGTCGTATGGCAAAAAACTTGTGAGACAATATCTAGACTTAAAAGACATATGCTAGTTCACAAAAACATTCCTTCAGAATCAGATTCCAAAGGGTAAAGATATAGAAGAAACTTGAATAATATCTGTCAGTCAGCAGCCGGTCTGAAAGTCATCTAAGGGCTCATCAACGGAGATGAAGCAATCACATACACACACACACAAACATATATACACAAATATACAAACACACATGCAGACGAATATAAAACTATGTATAAATATAAAACAAATGTACAGGAAGTTCGTTCATTGCTTGAATTAGCAGCCCACACGTTATCAGTGCTATGGAGATATAACTTTATATTTATAACTACTTTTTATAGTGCTTTATTCTTGCTGGATACTAATATTATCTTTATTTATATCTCTAGCATAAAACTATATATATATATATATATATATATATATATATATATATATATAT
>NC_069009.1:11740730-11745433 GCF_001194135.2 Octopus bimaculoides
AATTAAATGAGGTTCATATTGTATTTATACACACATGCATATAAAATGAATAACTCAAACTCAAAGAGCAGCAACATATGTGTACGTGCGTGTGTGTATCTTCGAAACGCCTAGTTTAGAATAGAGGCAGCTGATGAAGGAAAAGTTCAATAAGCGGCTCGTCTGTTTTCCTATGTGTTCATTCTGTTGTCCATAATTACATAAATAAATCCAGTTATCTGTAAACTAGTTTCGAAATTAACATTTTCTTACTGAAAATATGTTTCTCATCAGTATAGACCGCTAAATAAATATAATTCTCAGAATCATATTCTAGTTGTTCCCCTGAGATCTCAGATATTTTTTCTGAATCTCCTTGATTTTTTTAATGTGCTTGTTCCCTGGTATTAAATTGATATTAATTAATATCCAATTTTTTACTCTACTGTTTTAATTTAATTAACCATAACCACATTCTCAAAGTTGGTATATTCGATGCAGAAACCATTTTCTGTGGAAATATTTCCGGATTTAGCGCGCAAAAACGAAGACTTTTGGATCTTACCATAAATATAATTAACAGAACCGTATACACATGCTCCATTCGTGGGGAACAACTAGTATATGATTCTGAGAATTATATTTATTTAGCGGTCTGTACTGATGAGAAACAGATATTTTCGGTAAGAAAATGTTAATTTCGAATGTAATTTTCACTTGTCTTGCCCGTATACGTTTTTGTTGCTTCGCTAAATTCCCTTTGAGAATTATTCGGTCTTAGTAGACACATTACATGTGATCTTCTTATAGCACATTAACAGTCCACCTAGTGGTCTCCTTTATAAATACATATACAATAATCCTTTGAGATCTCAGATATTTTTTCTGAATCTCCTTGATTCTTTTAATGTGCTTGTTCCCTGGTATTAAATTGATATTAATTAATATCCAATTTTTTACCCTACTGTTTTAATTTATATGTATATATATGTATATATGTATTTATTTGTGTGTGTCTGTTCCCCCACCATTGCTTGACAATTGATGTTGGTGTTTTTACATCCCTGTAACTTAGCAGTTCGGCAAAAGAGGCCGATAGAATAAGTGCTAGGCTTACAAAGAATAAGTCTTGGGGTTGATTTATTCGACTAAATGTGGTGCTCCAGCATGGCCACAGACAAATGGTTGAAACAAGTAAAAGAGTAAATACATGGGGTTGGTTAGGAAGATTTCAAATTGTGTATAAAATAATAATAATAATAAAACAAATAGCCAACTCTGAAAAGTTCATATAACGAACCACTTATTCTTACCAAATTTGTGTCGATCATGTTTCTCACACCCTCCATGTCACCAGCTTGAATTTTCTCTAAGGTGGTGTTAATGTCCATGTCTTGAATGAAAAATGTGAAAAAAGAAAAAGTAAAATAGCTTTTTAAAAATCCTAAAATGAGGCAAATAACAATATACAGAAGCTGATGGTTCTAAAATCTCGCATAATTTATAGCTGAATGTTCTTGGCACAAAATAAACCTAAATAACAGTCATTGTGTTGTGTCTCTTGGTTAGCTACGTTACTCTGCTTATTACAATCTGATTGGTTACAATTAAACCCTGAATACTGGAATGTACAGTCTGTTGATCAGCTGGGCGGTAACACTGTCCATCTTGAGCAATAAATCTGTGGATCATGGCCCAGCAGGTGGAGACACTTTATAACAAATTGATTCTATAATATAAAAAGTAAATTAATGAAAAACAACAAAAGAATCAATAACAAATAATTTGTACAATAAAACCTCCTGTATTGGTCTTTGGTTTGATCTCATCTACATTGTTACTATTAAGATTCACATTATCAACAAACAGCTACTTTATAGGGCTTTGCAAATCCCTTTATATATATATTTATATACTGAGGGTGATAAATTGAATCATCTTCATCGTTTAATGTCTGCTTTCGATGCTAGCATGGGTTGGACGATTTGACTGAGGACTGGCAAGCCAGAAAGCTGCACCAGGGTTCCAATCTGATCTGGCAGAGTTTCTACAGCTGGATGCCCTTCCTAACGCCAACCACTCCGAGAGTGTAGTGGGTGCTTTTGCGTGCCACCGGCACAAGGGCCAGCCACACGGTACTGGCAACGGCCACACTCAAAAAGGTGTTTTTTATGTGCCACCTGCACGGGAGCCAGTCCAGCGGCACTGGCAGCGACCTCGCTCGAATGGTTTTCTAAACGTGCCACCAGCACAATTGCTAGAAGGCAACGCTGGTAACGATTACGCTCTAATGGTGCTATTTACGGGCCACTAGCACGGAAGCCAGACAGCTGCTCTGGTAATGAACATGCTCGGACAGTGCTGTTAGTGCTCCACTGGCGCGGTGACCAGTCATCGAGTATGGTTCAATTACGATTTCACTTCCCCCAGCAGGTCTTCGCAAGCAGAGTTTAGTGTCCAATGAAGGAGAGGTTGGCATGGGTGCCAGTCATTGGATTCTGTTCGATTTTGATTACAGATTTCAAATTTCAAATTCCAAATTCACTTGCCCCAACAGGTCTTTGCAAGCAGAGTTTTTAGTGTCCAATGAAGTAAAGATACGAATTAGTGAGCTGGCTACACTTCTGGCAGAGGTCACAGATTATGCTCTCACTTGCCTTGCCGGGTCTTCTCACGTACTGCATATTTCTAAAGGTCTCGGTCACTGGTCATTGCCTCGGTGAGGCCTAAAGTTCGAAGGTCACGCTTCACCACCTCATCCCAGGTCTTCCTGGGTCTAATTTTAATTCAAAACCAGTGGTCTAGCATATTGGGGACCTCTTTCTAGCATATTGGATGTCCACCTAGTGGTCATCCCTTCTTATACGCATGTAATACAATTTTTCTGAATTATCAGATTTTTTTACATGCTAGACCACTGGTTTTAAATTGAAATTAATATTCAATTTATCACCCTCAGTATATAAATATAAATAATTATGTTCTCTAGCTGGCAACATATACTGCAGAGAATTATACTCTGTAGAACTGTTTCCGGAATTTAGTGTGCCAGAGCTGAGACAATTTGAAAATAATCCCAATGTAATTGGTAGAACTGTACGCACGTCAAATTTTATGAAGACAATTCGTGTATAGTTCTGCAAATTATATTGATTTTAGAACGATTGTGCTGAAGATCCACGGACATCTTTACGTAAGTAAAAGAGTTGATGGTGAAACCGGTACAGAATTAATTCTTTATTTTTTATATTTTTCCATTTTGTCTTGCCTGCCTATGCCCTGGTGTTTTTGCTGATTTTTTTTCTGGAGAAAATGATTTTTCTTTGTGGTTGAGGTTGTTGATGACCTCCTTCTAGCAAATTGGATGTCCAGCTAGTATTATATATATATATAATACAAAGAATATATATGCATGTATACACACATATATGTATATACTTACATCTACATGTGTATATAGATGCATATCAGGGTACAGGATGTTAAAACAATGAACTACAGACAACGGAACGAACACATAGGAAAACAGAAAGCCACTTGGAATTATTCATCAGCTGCCTCTATTCTAACTAGACGTTTCGAAGATAAGGCAGAACGTGCTCTAGAATAGTTTCTTCCTGAGTAGTGGATCAACCCACTAAACAGAGCATTCCAAGGTGGCAAACGTAAACCAAGATCAAATCAAACCACAATCAATGGAAATTGTAGTTGTGGCTGATGCCGGTGCCACCTGACTGGCTCCCCCGTGCCAGTGGCAGGCAATAAGCACTATACAAGTGGGGTGGCATCATTCAAAAGCTAAAACGATGCAAAGCGCATTGTGACCATGTGCGATATATATATATATATATATATATATATATATATATATATATGAAAAATGCATTAAATATTACAAAACATACATGTAGGACAGATACCAGGACCCTAATTCTTCATCAGTTATTGACCCAAAATACTAATACCCAGTTTCATGCCTTTTACAATAAGTCTGGGAACTTCATATATCAGTAGCACCTGCAAAATTTGCGTTGAATTAGGGCCCAAGCAAACAAAATAATACAGGGTGGACATATGAAAGTAAACAAAAGTAATTTGAAACGGCAGACAAAGACACATATATCTATAGATATATATACCAGCAGAAAGACTGCCCTCCGGGTGGTTTTCTACTGGCCACTTGATATTTTCACATTTGATTCCCAATTCTAATAAACTATGATATTTAACGTCTATTTCTTCATACAGGGTCCGGCAAAATGATCCGACACATTTGTAGGTTTAATAAAAGGCAAATAAATTAAAGTTACAAAAAAGTTTTTTTCATTTTCGAAAGGTACAAATAATGCCATTTTGTTTTGTTTTGTTTCGTTTTATTTTCATCTGTGTGCCACAGTGAAGAAGCAAAACTTCAGATACTGGGCCGAAAACAACCCTCGTGAGTTGCATGAACGCCCTTTGCATTCTCCTCGGGTGACTGTGTGGTGTGCGGTATCAGAATTCGGTATATGGGGTCCGTACTTCTTTGAAGAAGACAACGTTACAGTGACTGTGAACTCTGATCGATATTGTGAGATGCTAGAGAATTTTCTCAGACCCAAATTGAATATGCTCCACGATATGGAAAATGTTTGGTTTCAACAGGATGGGGCAACAGCCCACACTTCTCGACGTGCAATGGGAATTTTGAGGGAGATGTTTCCTGGTCATTTAATCTCATTGCG
>NC_069009.1:11745548-11747415 GCF_001194135.2 Octopus bimaculoides
GTTGGCCCGCCCGATCACCTGATTTAAATCCTTGCGATTTTTTCCTCTGGGGATACCTCAAGTCAAAGGTATACATCAATCGCCCTCGATCTATTGAACAACTTAAAGATGCCATTCGTCAAGAAATTGCTGCCATTCCTCATGAAATGATCTGCCGAGTTATGGACAACTTTCATGAACGCCTTCGATAGTGTGTGGACAATGACGGCTCCCATTTGACTGATTTAATTTTTAAAACCAAATGAAACAAAATGGCATTATATGTACTTTTCAAAAATAAATAATTTTTTTTGTTTCTTTACTTTTTTTAAATCCAAAAATGTGTCAGATCATTTTGCCGGACCCTGTATAATAGTGCTCATTTGCTTAGTAAATATTGCTTTCATTATTTTATCACAGTCATAATCTCTTTTTCAAACAAACAGCATGGTGGTCCAACAACAGAGGGAGAAGCAGTTTGTCAAGTTTTACATTCCCCTCAAAGCAACATAGAGATTTCAATTCAGCAGCCCATCTGTCAGCTTCGCAGTGTGTGTGTGGGAGAAAGAAAAGGGGAGAGAAAACACTGGAAACAATGAATGAAATAAAAATGAAAGGAAAAAATTGTATAAATAAAAGGCCTCAGGCAGCCCACTTATACATAACGTCCTTCATTGGACACTAAACTCTGCCTGTGAAGACCTGTTGAGGCAAGCGAAATTGAAATCGAATTAAATTCGACGACTGGCACCCATGCCAACGTCGTCTCCTTCATTGGAAACGAAACTTGGCTTGCAAAGACCTACTGGGGAAGCAAAAGTGAAACCGTCAATGGCACCTGTGCCCAGCATCGCCTTCCTGGCACTTGTGCCAGATGGCACGAGTAAAGACATTCGAGCGAGATCGTTGCCAGTGCTGCCGAACTGGCTCCTGTGCAGGTGGCACGTAAAATACACCATTTTGTGCGTGGCCGTTGCCAGTACCGCCTGACTGGCCTTCGTGCCGGTGGCACGTAAAAGCACCTACTACACTCTTGGAGTGATTGGAGTTAGGAAGGGCATCCAGCTGTAGAAACAGTCAAATCAGATTGGAGCCTGGTGTAGCCATCTGGTTTTACCAGTCCTCAGTCAAATCATCCAACCCATGCTAGCATGGAAAGCGGACGTTAAACGACGATGATGATGATGATGTGTGTGTGTGTGTGTATATATTTACGTGGATGTATACATATTGTTTTAATTCTATCTTTATACACGCACAAACACAAATAACAAAACTGGTACACCGTCGATTACGACAATCGCAAGTATTCAAACCTTCTCTGCCACTCTTCTAACTTCATTCTTCCTCTGAAAAAGAAGGCTTTCGTCTAATTGAACTATGTGTTGTACCACAGGACGGCTGTCCATCTGTTAATATTGTTGATGGACATACACCTTGTCACTGGCATTTCACATATAAAGTCCAGGATTATGTGAAAAAGTGTGCAGACCGTCAACTGACTTTTTTCCATAAACGTATTAAAAAATTATTTGAAAATTATAATGAGAAACGAATGGTAGATTCGGACAGTCCAAATTTTTTTTTTTTTTTTGCATAATCGTATCAATTCCATTATGCAGAAGACAGAATCCGAAACATTTTCAGGAGTAACCTCAGACTGTTCTCTTAAGGATTAAGCCAAATTGTCGTGAAGACATGACTTCGTGTGGATAGCATAAATGTCGCTTAAAGACATGGAAAAATTGTGGTTTTTATAATCTTCATTGGAAATTTCTAGAAGCGTCCAGAAACAATCTTTTGGAATAATTTTTGGTCAAAAACCAAGATGGCGTTGGCTCGTATATTTTTCATCCAATGAAACGAGTTCTTTTAAATCAAGTTTGCT
>NC_069009.1:11747425-11748242 GCF_001194135.2 Octopus bimaculoides
AAATTACCGCCAAAAGAACTTAACTCTGGTTTATTTTCATTCAATAACAATTGGCTAAAACGCTTTTTACTACAAACACATTTGGCAATCGATCGGTTTTGGTCTGCGAGAAATGAAAGTTGCCACATTTAATAGTCACTTGCTGGACCCGACGCGCGAACCCGCGCTAATGAGTGGCACCCGTGATAAAAAAAATTAAAAAATCATTACATGAATATGGGCATAATTTCGATCGGAGTCGATTTTTGTAAACAAAAACAACTCAGTAATTTCCGTGACACGTATACACAGTAAATCGGGAAAATTGCAAAACGCAGATTCAAGAGTTTAATGAGAGTAGACACAAATATGATTGAATCCCATCGAGATGAATTTCTTTGGTGGGAAAAATATGGGAAAACTGGGGGATGACGGTTTTCAGAACATTCTAAAACGTCTTTCAGAATGGTTCATTTTTGAATAACATTTTTATTTCATTATTTTCACTTTTATTTATGAATACATTTGAGTATGATTTTATCTGAAATGCAAAATTTGCGTTATTTTCATTCATTCAGTTGATTGGTTAACCTCCAGTGTTTGATCCGGGCAAAATAATACTGTAATAGGTGTAAAACATGTAGTAAACGAATACGAAAATAAATAAATAAATAAAACAAAAGGTTAACCGTTTAGGTGATAGATATAGAGGTTATGAGCGGTAGTGGTGTCAATTAGACCCAGAGGTTTCAGGTAATGCTGAGTAAGTGCTATGGATAGACCATAGTTGAGCTCCAGGTTCGGTGATTATGCGAATACATATAGATATACACATAGA
>NC_069009.1:11748252-11748936 GCF_001194135.2 Octopus bimaculoides
GTAAGTGCTATGGATAGACCATAGTTGAGCTCCAGGTTCGGTGATTATGCGAATACATATAGATATACACATAGAGATATATACTTTCACGCTCCCGTTCATCGGACAGTTTTGTTAGAAAAAAACTGTCCGATGAACGAGGACGTGAAACTCCGAGTAACAGTTTTTTTGTTATATTTCTGCTGCTTTTAAATAAAGCATATTACTCTACCTCTGCTATCTGAGTACTCTTTTTTCCCCCACCTTTCTGCACATTTATGTGCTTACTCCATAGACCTAACTCTTCGAAACGCTTAGTTTTAGAATGGTGGCAGCTGTTGAAGGAAATAAACGTTTCTAGTAAAGTAGAAGAGAACAGAAGCAGCGTATTACTTCATTACAAATCTACGGATGCACATACGCACATAATAGAGAAAAATAAAACAATTATGGACAACTTGCTCCGAGACACCACCGAGTGGGGAACACTTCTCAAAAATAACCTGCAGTTGTTTCCTTCAAAATTCCTACATGCTCGAAATGTACATACATCAAGGTATATTTGTAGAAAATTTCAAGAAAAAATATTAATTTTCCTGGAAGTTAAGAGGAATTTAAGTGGACTCTGTTGGAGTTTCCGAAAGTTGTCCCCCACCCCCATTCCAAAACACTTTTACCGAAAATTTTTGTATATTCGGAATCTAC
>NC_069009.1:11749252-11753686 GCF_001194135.2 Octopus bimaculoides
TCCGTCTACTGACTACCGCGAACGCGCAGTCGCGCGTCCGCGCTAGCTAGTCTTGAGTGGTCGATCCTAACCCAATCCCGCGTGTGCAAATGAATATGTGTTTAGAGTTAGGATCGACCACTCACGACTAGCTAGCGCGACTGCGCGTTCGGGTCCGCGCTGCTTTAGTAGTACCGGGAACTTACAGCAAGCTTTCAGAGTGATTAGGATTAAATAAGGAATAAATATAAAAATAATTATTAAATGCATAGCACTGGTACATACTAAGATACATTACATTGCGTATGGAAATATTTAATCCGGAAAAAAAAGGGGAATCTAACGAACCTAATTGCGGTAAACCCGTTTGTATGAAGAAGAGGTCACGGCCGGAATGTCGTTCAAGAAGGCATGAATGGCGAAGACTAAGTACTGAGAGAGAGAGAGCTTAAGTAAGAGGGAGAGTGAAAGACGACAGTGAATGAATAGAAAGAGTAGGAGTGAGTGTCTGTGTGAGGAGAGAGGCAGGAAGTATGTTTACTACAGTTTACTCTGTTTACGTGTTAGTGGTCGACCACTGTGACACGCAATCGCCAGTTGAATAACTCATTAATTCGCTTGAGAAGGGAGATAAATTGACTTTGAAACATTCCGTACTATTCAACTTGAAATCGATTTCAAATTACCCCCGGGGTAACCTAAAATCCATTTCGTCCTGCCCTCCAACCGTCTCAGATCAAATTACCCTTCTTCCTGAAATCCTTTGTCATCCGTGTTGTAAATAAAACAATTATAATTTTTATCATTCACGTTATTATAATTGGTTTGTTCGTCTGTAGTTTTTATAATTATAATAACTTTACAATGAGAAAAATAAAATGAACAGAATCGAAAATATTCGAAGGTTTTTTTCTGGAGAAATAATGGGCGAATATTATTTAAGCAGTGTTAAATGCGCCTGTGTAAATTTAATCTTTTGTATATAAATATATTTGGTTTGTATTGAATGCGTAATAATTCGTATATCAGTATTGATATATTTTTTGGCCATTTTTACACGTGTGTGCCCCGAACCGCCTCGATTTTGTTTCCCCATAACGTCCAGAAAAATGGATATTTTGTAATGAAATTTTCAACATATGTGGTATGACGTCAGTGACTGGGGAGTTGACCGGAAGGGCGAGTTGACCGAAAGAGGAAAAAAGGATTTTGTGCCCTTATCGAACGTGGTTAGGAGAGGACGTGCTAAGCGACGGTCTAGGTTTGGGAGAAGCAGCGGATTTTTTTTAAAACGGGGGCCACATTTTTCATTAATGTTTTACGTAGTGTTTTTGGTACCGAAAGACTTTCAAACTTCGTATACTTATCTATTTTGTGTTATAGAACAGAAAAATATTTTTGTATTCGAATTTATTTCATGTAAAAAATTGTCTTATTTCGATAATTTCAACCAATCACTGACAAGTATTCAGTTGTTTATATTTACTCCTTTGGCTGATTAAGCCATAGCTTCGTTTTATTTGCTTTTTTCTTTTTAAATTTGCTGTTTTACCCTAACCCTAACCCTATCACCGATAGAATTGTTTCAGAATCGTTTGTTTATGTAGTCGGCACTTAATGTATATCGGCTGAATGGACGTCAGTGATTGGTTGAAATTACAGAAATACGACAACTTTAACATGGAATAACTTAGGGATTTCTTTTTTTCTAAGAAGACTAAGAGAAAAAGATGTTTTATATGACACATTCTACAAGTGTTCGAAGTTTCAAAGTGTTTCGTTAATGAAAAATGTGGCCCCCGTTTTTTAAAAGATCCGAATCAGCTGCTATTCCTAGTGTTCTTCGGGTCGGGGCAAGCTCCGAGGATCGGATACCGCAAAAGACAGACTCGCAGTCGACGAAAGGAAAACGCATATACCACAAACTATTTCGGCCCCACGTGTAGAAATTCGCTGCGATGGCAGCCAAGATTAGAATCGCCAGCGACGTGATCAGGCCTTGGTGGACATTGGGATTAGACACTGAGGGAAAATGGCTGTAACTTTTTAATTTTTTAATTTTGGCAATTATAAAATAAAAAAAGTTACAGCCATTTTCCCTCAGTGTCTAATCCGAATGTCCACATGTGATCCTTTTGCTGTTTCAATGTAAATGTAAGCCGTTCATTTTCACATCTAAGCTGCGAGGGGGCTATTCGTACGACTTGGACATGTAGAAAACAATGTCAAAAATGAAAATCGCCCCCCCCCCAGAACCCCCGGGTGTTGGGGGAGGGGGGGTCAAATTTTTTTTTAAAGGGGAATCGCATGACAGTGATATGTAGAACACATTATCGAAAGCGAAAATCGCCAAAATTAAAAAATAAAAAAGTTACTGCCATTTTCCCTCAGTGTCTAATCCCAATGTCCACCTAGTGACCGAGCTAATTTTTTTTATGAGATCTCACGACTAGCTATTTTGCTTGTTTACAATATGTTACAAGCGGAAGCGAACTCTGGCCATCGCTCTGGCAGCCAGGTACTTGCGTCTGAGGACAAGCTAAGCAGCGGTCCTGTATCTGTTAGAGAATGGTAACGAGTTCGCTTCCTCTGCTGGCAATGTATATTTGACAAGATTTTCCATATATTTTATATAGAGGGTGAAGTGTCACACCGATAACCAGCTGCCGGACAAACTGCCTGGGGTTAAACTAGTCGTAACATGGACTTTGCCTTCCATGGATCTATTCTGTTTGGTTGCTAGCCGCTCCAAAAATTAAAGTTTACTGAAAATTTTTTAATTTGGCACAACAATAATTATAATACATTTGCCAAAACCGAATTGCTGGAGTTATTTCATTTTTTTGCCGCTGCCAACCAAACAGAAAATATACCCTTTCATCCTTTTGCGTTTGATGAAATAAGTACTAGTTGAGTACTAGGGTCGACTTGACCTAGATCAAGCCATGTTTCTGAGAACTACAACACGTAGACTACTACTACTACTACTACTACCACCACCCGACAAGGGTATTGTTGTGGCATCATGAGATTATAAGACGTTTATAGACATGTGGGCGTTACCTTCTCCTGTGTGCGTGTTTGATTAAATATGAGTGTGTATGTATGTGTTTGTGTGCATAGATAATTTGTTGGAGTATCAATCGCTGAAAAAGCAACAGATAAGAGAAAAAAACCCTCCTCAATGTCGCCCACAGTGTCTATGTATCTACGTAGCAACTTTTCTTTTCATCTTTGTATCAACTGTCTCTTTCACTTCCTCTGTCTCCCTCCTATCTCCCGCTTTTAATTTAACAATGTGTGTATGTAAATATGTATCTACTTTTTTGTTTTTTCTTTTATATATGTATCTATTTGTTTCTGTCTTAATACTGAAGAAAAGTGTGACGGACAGATAGGCAGATGGACGCAGCTCTTATAGTATGGATTCGTACATACACGCACACATGAATACGTACACACATATATGCACACACATACATATGTATATATACACATGCATCCACCGAAACACAACCGAGATATTAACATCCATGAGTGGACGGATGCGGTGGTGACGTTACAGATGACATCATCAGTGAGAGAGAGAGAGAGAGAAATGTAGAAGAGGAGGGGAGATGTGGTAGAGAAATATATTATTCACACCATTGTGTGAGAATAATGGCTCACTTACTCATACATACACACTAAATAAACTCACAGATATTTACGCAAGGCAATACACACCTACACACGCATAGACACCACAACACAATTACATACAAAGTTTCATACACACACATACTCGTCAAGTTAACACCCACTTATATCTATAAACTTTTTCCTAGAATTTGATAACCACCGCACTCACAGATCATTTTAAAGTCACAATTTTCCTGCTGTTCCAACGAGCTGGACTTGAATTTCTGAGAAGCAATTCAGGCTGAAATTAAAGTCGAATCACAAGACACAGGTAAACAGTTGCGATAATTATTTTAATTAACACACAATTTGCTAACACATTTACATAGTAAAACATTCATTAGAACTGTTTCAAACATAAATATACTTTTATATTGGAATTTGTTTTATTTAATTTGGACAGTAATATTAAGACTAGAATGTGTTAAAACATTTTACAGTTTTACATTATAAGAATAACGTTCTATTTACATTTCTAGAATATAATATAAAGTATATTTTGGTGGTAGAGATGGACTATATGTAATCTGAACCTTTCCCCCCCTTATTTATTAATTTTTTTTACGGAATCCCACGTTTTAGGCTATGGAGATTCCGATTCTGAAAAAAAAAATTTTGAAAAATTTCAATCCCCTCCCTACCAAGCAGGCTATTTACATGCTAGAAATAACAGCCAAATCTCACAAAACTAGTGTTAGGGTTAGGGTTAGGGTCAGGGTTAGGGTTAGGGTTTGAGTTAGGGTTAGGTTTACCCTGTGGATCTATATAAAAACC
>NC_069009.1:11753852-11754790 GCF_001194135.2 Octopus bimaculoides
CGAAATTTTGAAATTGAGATTTTTGAAAATTTTTTTCCAGAATCGGACTCTCCATGGTCTGAAACATAGGATTCCGTAAAAAAAACAAAATTTAAAAGTGGGGGTATACCCAGATTACATATACTCCATCTCCACCAAAAAAACTATTTGATGGAAATTAACGGATTGAAAATGTTCATCTAAATGCTAAAATATACAGCATTTTTGGTGATCCGTAGTTTCCAGTGGTTTTCTAATTCTTCTTGCCACGCCTGCGCGCACGCACACATATATACGTGTGTATGTGTATGCATATATGTATATACATGTGTGCATATATATATATATATTTACGTGCGTGTATGTGTGTGTGCGTGATAATAATAATTCGAATAAATATTAAATATTTTGCAGATGTAACGTTCATATCGAATAACTTTAATTGGAACCTGAAAAATGGGTCAAACCTAGCATTTGAGTAATATAACACATAGAATAACCACCATCACCAGCCCCGGACAGACAGACAACGGCATTACTGTTACATAACCAGATTATACGAAGCTGTGTAGACATTTTGGCTTTACCGCCTCATGTGTGTATGTTTGGCTAAATATGTGGGTACTACTAAAGCAGCGCGGACCCGAACGCGCAGTCGCGCGTCCGCGCTAGCTAGTCGTGAGTGGTCGATCCTACGAAAAGCGCGCGCGCGCGCAAATGAATACACGTGCGCGCGTGTGCAAATGAATACATGTGTGCGCGTGCGCGCGTATGCAAATTAGTAAATAATTTATTTTAAACAAAGTAAATAATTTTTAAAAAATTACTTTTTTGTTTTCTAAACAACGTAGATAGGTAGAAGGAATAAAAATAACACACTATCTGTTTTTGTTAACTTCATACATTTTTTTAATTTTAATTAAATTTTGTGAACAAAATAATTTTTATTTTCTAAACAA
>NC_069009.1:11755725-11766111 GCF_001194135.2 Octopus bimaculoides
GTTAGGGATAGGGTTAGGGTTAGGATCGACCACTCAAGACTAGCTAGCGCGGACGCGCGACTGCGCGTTCGGGTCCGCGTGGCTGTGTGGTAAGAAGTTTTCTTCCTACCAACGTTGTTTTGAGTTCAATTCCAGTACACCAGTGCTTCTCAAACTATCTGATGTGGTATACCGACAGTTTTTTACCAGTGGCAGGTAAAAAGCACCTACTACACTCTCGGAGTGGTTGGCGTTAGGGAGGGCATCCAGCTGTAGAAACACTGCCATCTCAAACTGGAGCCTGGTGCAGCCTCCTGGCTTCCCAGACCCCAGCCAAACCGGCCAACCCATGCCAGCTTGGAAAACGAACGTTAAACGATGATGATGATATACACACACACACACACACACACGTGTGTGTAGAAAGAAGACCGTTGTATATATTTGTATATTCATGTGTGTGTGTGTATCCCCGATATTGCTTGACAACTGCTATATATATATATATATATATATATATGGGAGAATTTACGAAAAAAACAACATCAGACGTGGACAGGTGGTGTAAACAACAAAAGGATGTATTAGTTTAACGCTCGAGAATAGAGAAAGTCTTTAACGTTTCGAGCTACACTCTTCAACTGAAAGGAACACAGAAAGAAATAAGGAGAAAAAAATATAAATGTAGTGGTCAGTGATCTATCATGTAAAAATATGTGACACTTATTCGGTAGCTATGATAAAATTCCGAGTTTCGGATGCCGGGGTGGAAGCCCACGCTAACATCTCTTGAGTTATCCGGTCATTGAAAATTCCCGTGAAAAATGACCGTTAAACAAAGAGAAATTACTGTGTGGTAACCGTCATTAAGACAAAAGAGTTTTAGACCGCTAAGTAAGGGAGTAGAGAAGTCTATAGGTTTGCATAAGCGAATGTACGGATCGGTGCACTTACGCGAACCTATTAACTTCTCTACTCCCTTACTATCGAAACACTTTAAAACTTCGTATATTTGTATATTTTATCTTATAGAATAGAGAAAAAATTTTTATATTTGAAGTTATTTCATGTTAAAAATTGTTGTATTTCGGTAATTTCAACCAATCACTGATGTCTATTCAGCTGAATACACTTACTGCTGTTCTTTGTCAACAATAATTTGTGGCGATGTATATATTGTTAGTCCCTGGTAATCCTTTTGAATTACGCAAACCCTAACCCTGACCCTAAAACCCAGAATATCTATTCTGTCCCAGCATTCTCTTCCTTGGAACTTTCTTCATTAGCTTTCTCCTCTTCTTTCACTTCTTCATCAGTTTCTTCTGCTTTAGAATCATCATTTTACTTCTCATGTTCATCGTTTTCTTTCACTTCGCCGTCAGCAGTTTCTTCCTTGACCTCATCTTCAGCAGCCGCTTCCTCCTTCTCAACGGGTTCTGCATCCTCAGCCTTTACTTCTTCATCAGCAGCGGCAGGTGCAGCATCTCCTCCCGAGGTAGCTTTCTTCTCTTTCCGCCCGGGCGTGGCTTCAGGCTTTGTTTCTTTTGCAGGGTTCACTAATTTTCTACTACGAGTGCTCTGTTCAGGAGTCTGAACAAGGGATCTTGAGCGGGTTCTTTGACCTCCAATTTCATCTGATTGCAAAATTTTCTCAGCTTCGTCTTCACTGATACCAAGACGTTTGTCGCGGCAGTTGGTAGTGCATTTATTTTTACTTTCTTTTGACTTATCAGCTTCATTCTCTTGGTCATTAGCCACCTTCATCTTCTTTTCAACTGGTTCGTTGCCTGTCTTCATTTTATCTAAAACTCGAACCCTAACCCTAAAACCCTAAAGCTAAAACCAGCACAAACGCACGAACGATGTCATAAATAATTACCACCGATAGTTGTTGTTGACAAACAATGGCACTAATTTTATTCAAGGGAAAAGATCCCATTACACTGCCAGAACGTGTTGTTGACAAACCACAGCAGTAATTGTTTTCACCTCAATAGACGTCAGTGATTGGTTGAAATTACCAAAATACAACAACTTTTAACATGAAATAATTTGCAATATGCAAACTTTTTTTAACAAGGCTAAGAGAAAAAGATGTTTTATATGACACATTCTACCAGTATCCCAAGTTTGAAAGTGTTTCGTTAGAAAACCAATAGTGTCCGCCAAATCAGAAGGATCCAGTATTTTTTCTACTAATGTTTCACGCATGCATAAAAATAGCAGACTCAAAAAGTATGTAAACAGAAAACCTGACATGTTAGAAACATATTTTCAAAATTTTAATACGAATTGTCAAAGAAAAAAATTTCAAAATTTAAATCTGCCCTCCCATCAAATTTCATTTTCCACTTATTTTAGAAATATCTTTTGGTGAAATAGGTAGAAAAATACGGAGATCATTATGATCAAAAAAATTGTAAAATTTTAATTTTACAAAGAAAGAAAATAAACACCGCTCCGTGGTCCAGGTCATGAAGTAGAACTAGATGAGAGCCTGCTCTTTAAAAGGAAGAACAACGTAGGGAGAATAGGCCATCAAACGTGGGTTGTCGGGTGGTATGACACCACTGTGAAAAAAGGGTTTCTACAGCGTGTACCCAACAGAAGCGCAGCAACACTAGAAGCTGTTATAATTGTAAATGTGTTACCCGGTACTATAATACATACAGGCAAATGGGCCAGCTATAGGAACTTAAAACAGCTGGGTTACATTCACAGAATGGTTAACCATTCAAAGAATTTTGTCGACCCTTAAACTGGCACTTGTGCGAACCACATTGAGGCCTATGGGTCCCATATCAAAAGACAGCTAAAGTATGTGACTGGATCATCGGGCGACATGAAATGGTCCTGTGTCGATGAATCAGTGTATCGAGAAATGTATGGATTTACTGCGAAGGAAAACTTCCAAAATTTCTATCCATTTCTCAAACACATTGCGGAGGTTTATCCCCACTAAATTCCACCACCGTGTCTTCCCCAAACACACATCTCGACAAAACTCATATTTTTTTGTAACTGTTGGGGGGAAAAAAAAAATGAACACTTTAATTTCACTTTGTCATATTATTGCGGGAAATTACTCTGAAAGAAATCTTTGCAGAAAGGTGAGTAGATTGATTACACATTTCTTTCATTATGTTATCGCAGTTTTGTGAGATTTGGCTGTTATTTCTTGCATGTGAATAGCCTGCTTGAGAGGGAGAGGGTAAATTTGTTGTTTTCTTCGAAAAATTGGAATTTTACAAACAAATCTTTTTCAGAATCATAATCTCCGCATTTTTGTACGTATTTCGCCAAAAAAAAAAAAAAAAAAATTCTCTAAAAAGGGAAAAATGAAGAACTGCGGAAGGGGGAATGGGTGGGTTAAATTGAAATTTTAAAGTTGCAACTTTTGAAAATTTTATTTCAGAATCGGAATTTAAGTGGGGAAGGGTTCCATTTACATATCCTCACATCATTGATCACAATGCACTTTGCCATCGTTTTAGCTTTCGAATGATGCCAACATTTGGAAGTCGAGTCCATGACAGGGTTAACCATTTACAACAATCAGAAAGGAAGCATGTTACTCAAGAACACATGACATCCTGTCTGAGTATGAAACCCACAATCTAGACATTGTGAGGGCAACACCCTAACCACTGGGCCATACAGCTTCACACACACGTGTATATACATAGACGTATCATCATCATCGTTGTCTATCGTCCGTTTTCCATGCTGGCATGGGTTGGACGGTTTGACTATGCAACAGCCTGTACATTCCAGTATTCAGGGTTTAGCTAACCAAGAGACACAACACAATGGCTGTTGTTAGGTTTATTAGTGTCAAGAAGAACATTCAGCTATAAATAATACTTGATATAAGCTGAATTTTCCAATATTTAAGTTATCTTATTCCAGATTTTAGAACCTTCAACTTCTGTATATTGTTGTTTACCTTATTTTATAAGTTTTAAAAACTGTTTCTCTTTCTTTTTTCACATTTTTTTTTATTCAAAAGACATGGACATTAAAGGAATCATAGAAAAAATTGAAGCCTGTGACATGGAAGGTGCGAAAAACATGATAGAACAACATTCAGAAAGCGTAAGTTCATTGTATTGCCTTCTCAAAGTTGGCTATTTGTTCATTATTGTATACACAATTTGAAATCTTCCTAACCACATGTATTTGTTCATATTTCACTTCTTTCTTCACCTCTTTCTTCTGATCTCCATCATTGGTAGCTATTATAAATACTCAACCAAACCTTTAAGCATGTCGGACTCGACGGAATGTGTGAGAGAGAGAAAGAGGGAAGCCCGTATCACACACTGCAATGGAGTATTCTGGCAGGAAATATTCAGTCAAACAGACGAGAGACAGATGGAGACATTAAATGGATGGTAACTTTGTCAAGAAGTCTTCTTGTCACAAACAGTTGAAGGATTTCCTGATGACAGGACCTACACCATTTCTTTTGCAAAACTTGTCACATGGGAATCCACCTCCGGCTTAATCTAACTTTATACAACTGTACTGGTGTTCATTGAATAGATAGATGAAGATACTCAAAGAGACAAAGATGGTTGTTGATTATGACTTGATAGTCAGTAGATGGGATACTGTCTGCTAGAATATAGATCAGGGCTTCTCAAAGAGGATAGTACCACCCATGGGAATAAGCTGTGGAATAGAAAGTTTTATAAGGACCGGGGACCAAGGAGTCAATGGCAGTACATATATATGAGACTTCAATATATTGCTTGAAGCCATGTGATAAAGGTGGGATGAGAAACTAAAGTGAAGTGGTGGTGCATGAGATATTCACTTATTGTGGTTCTGTGGTAAGTACTCACCCATGTCGAGACTAGGACCCAGAACAAAATTACTCTGATCTGATATTAACTGAAAAGACATTAGAATTGACAGGCATTGAATCACAACAATGGAAGGGGACATTGAAATATTCTTAGTAAATGAAAATGTGCCATGATTAACAAAGTTTGAAAAGCAGTATTATAGGACTATCATAGTTACAGAATCATCATCATTGTCGTCGTCGTCATTGTCGTTTAACGTCCGCTTTCCATGCTGGCATGGGTTGGACAATTTGAATGAGGACTGGTGAACCAGAAGGCTGCACCAGGCTCCAATCTGATCTGGCAGAGTTTCTACTGCTGGATGCCCTTCCTAACACCAACCACTTCAAGAGTGTAGTGGGTGCTTTTACGTGCCACCGGCACGAGGGCCAGTCAAGTGGTACTGGCAATGGCCACGCTCAAGTGGTATTTTTTATGTGCTACCTGCACAGGAGCCAGTCCAGCGGCACTGACAACGACCTTGCTCGAATATTTTTTCATGTGCCAGTAAGGCAATGCTGGTAACAATCTCGCTCGAATATTGCTTTTTATGTGCCACCAACACGAAAACCAGTCAACTGCTCTGGCAGCGATCACGTTTGGATGGAGCTCTTAGTGTTCCACTGGCACGGATGCCAGTCATCGAATTTGATTTCGATTTCACTTGCCTCAACAGGTTTTCGCAAGCAGGGTTTAGTGTCCAATGAAAGAAAGGTACACATAAGTGGGCGGGTTACACCCCTGGCATAGGCCACAGGTTATGGTGGGTAGAATGATTGTCTAGACCTTATGAAATTCCTCTTGGTGAGAGACCA
The DNA here is from genome assembly GCF_001194135.2 of Octopus bimaculoides. Lineage (NCBI taxonomy): Eukaryota > Metazoa > Mollusca > Cephalopoda > Octopoda > Octopodidae > Octopus > Octopus bimaculoides. The sequence continues at coordinate 11,761,370 of NC_069009.1, forward strand.
GAAAACTTGGTCTTACTTTGGGAGGGAAAAGAGCCGAAAGATGTTGAAATGCAGAATAAAACATCCTATATTTTCTTGATGACCATCATACATGTATTTTAATGGTGGGTGAATGTCTGCCAGTTAGCGATGGTAGGTGTTTTCCTTCAGTTGATGCTGACAGCATTGTTTGTCTGTACAGATGTATACCCTTGTGTGTGAACTACTCACATATTCTCGGAGTGGTTGGCGTTAGGAACTACACTCTCGGAGTGGTTGGCATTAAGAAGGGCATCTAGCTGTAGAAACTCTGCCAGATCAGATTGGAGCCTGGTGCAGCCATCTGGGTCACCAGTCCTCAGTCAAATTGTCCAACCCATGCTAGCATGGAAAGCGGACGTTAAACGACGATGATGATGATGATGATGTATGGCTACTAACTAATGAAAGCCCGTATACTGCTGCCCCTATTTAGGCCCAAACTATTCACTGATATCTTAACATTTCTTACCTTCCCTTCGTTTCCTTTCATTTCACATTTTTTTTCCCTCTTTGAATATATTCAACAGAGGTTGGTGTCATTCAGAAGTTCATACAGATATTTAGTTACAAATAATTAGTTTGTAACATCTTCAGAGACAAACATAAAGGGATTTTAATCTCTTCCCTGAGCCTATGCATGAATTCAACCTAAGCCTCCTTCTCCCTGTTTTCCCTCTTCTCAACCTCTAATAGAATATGGGACCATTCATACCTGGTTCCTGTGCAGGTGGAACGTTAAAAACACCACCAAATTTTACGTATCAGTAAATTTAAAATACTTTTTTCCTTTTTTTTTTACTGTTGCCTCCCAACTACATGGTTCTGGGCTTAGTGTGGCACCTTGGGTAGGTGTCTTCTGCTATAGCCCTGTACCAACCAGGGCCTTGTGAGTGGATTTAGTAGACAGAAACTGAAAGAAATGAGCTGGCAGAAGCGTTAGCACGCCGGGCGAAATGCTTAGCGGTATTTTGTCTGCCGCTATGTTCTGAGTTCAAATTCCGCCGAGGTCGACTTTGCCTTTCATCCTTTTATAAGGGGTTTATAAAATAAGTACCAGTTGCGCACTGCGGTCGATGTAATCGACTTAATCCCTTTGTCTGTCCTTGTTTGTCCCCTCTGTGTTTAGCCCCTTGTGGGCAATAAAGAAATAAGAAACTGTAAGAAGCCCTCATATATATATGTATATACTTATGTTTGTCTTTGTGTCTGTGTTTGTCCCCCCTCACTCTCACTTGACAACTGATGTTGGTGTGTTTACATCCCTGTAATCGAGCGGTTTGACAAGAGAAAGTGACAGAATGAATACTAGTCTGGCAAACAATAAATTCTGGGGTCGATTTGTTCATCTAAAACACGTTAAGACGTTATTCCAGTAATCAAATGACTGAAAAAGTAAATGAATATACACCTGTACAAATACATTTATACATACATTATATATATATATATATATATATACACATAGTATGTAAAAAGCGCTGTCCGAACGTGATCAATGCCAGTAGCGCCTGGCTGGCTCCCTTGCTGGTGACACGTAAAAACACCCACTACACTCCTGGGGTGGTTGGCATTAGGAAGGGCATCCAGCTGTAGAAACATTGCCAGATCAGATTGGTGCCTGGTGCAGCCTTCTGGCTCTCCAGACTTCAGTCAAATCGTCCAACCCATGCCAGCATGGGAAACGGGTGTTAAACGATGATGATGATTTGTTTGGACACTTAAAATAGGTTTTTTATTAACCATGTCTTATCAAAAATACATTCATAAATAGATATAGCACTGAGGAATGGCTATTAGCATTTAGGCTAGGCTAGGGCAGGCCTAGTCTAGCCTATGGACAAGCAATTTGACTTAAGTTGTGTCTCCTGGAAGCTATTAATGACTTAGGACGAGGTATACCTGTAGATAAATACATATATATATATGTATGTGTGTGTAGTAACAGAAAGGGAGGAATTTTGATTATCCCCACATGGTGATTTGTAATATACATAAATCAGACGAAAATTATTGCTGGTGTCACGCAATAACCACCATTTATGCGTGGGTCATTTCCAGTGCCGTCTTACTGGCTCCCAGTGCCGGTGACACATAAAAACACCTACTACACTCTCGGAGTGGTTGGTGGTAGGAAGGACACCCATCTGTAGAAACATTGCCAGATCAGACTAGAGCCTGGTGCAGCCTCCTGGTTTGCCAGCCCCCAGTCAAACCGTCCAACGCATGTCAGCATGGAAAATGGATGCTAAATGATGATGATGGAAAATGCACACACTTTACATAATTTTAATGTATTTTGCATTGTGTTTGTCGACCTGTTTCACTTTTGCTAATCATAATATTAAAATTTATTCAAATACATATTTTGTTAAAATTTGTTCAGGAGTGGCTGTGTGGTAAGTAGCTTGTTTACCAACCACATGGTTCCAGGTTCAGTCCCACTGCATGGCATCTTGGGCAAGTGTCTTCTACTATAGCCTCTTGCCGACCAAAGCCTTGTGAGTGGATTTGGTTGACGGAAACTGAAAGAAGCCCGTCGTATATATGTATATTTATATATGTATGTGTGTGTGTCTGTTTGTCCCCCTAGCATTGCTTGACAACCGATGCTGGTGTGCTTATGTCCCTGTCATTAGCGGTTCGGCAAAAGAGAACGATAGAATAAGTACAAGGCTTATGAAGAATAAGTCTCCAGAAATTTCAAATGCTATGTATACTTTATTCAAAGTAAAACATCTAAATACATACAATTGGTTATTGTGAACATGCAGATGATATTCACTTCCCTGTGAGGAAAGAAGTTTACTTCCCTACCTCATGGTTCTGGGTTCAGTCCCATTGCATGGCATCTTGGACAAGCCTCTTCTGTTATAGCCTCAGGCTTTCCAAATCCTTGTGAATGGGTTTGGTAGACGGAAACTATATGAAGCGCATTATCAGGCTGCTGCAAAGTTGGCTAAAGCAAAATGCAGGTGGATCTGTTAGTGATGATATTTTTCAACATATTCCTCTCTAAAATTCACACACTTCTTGGAGCAGTGTTTCAGTTTTTCTAAGCCCTGTAAAAGAACTCAGAAAGTTGGGCCACCAAACAGGCCTTTCGTGACACCTTTGCATCCAGGAACTTTTCAGGATCCCCTTGTATGTATCGAAACATATGTTGGAAATAAAATAAATCATTTAATACATGCGTATAACTCTATTTATTTAATCTTATATATATATATATATATATATATGTATATATATCGTGATGAACGATATATATATATACATATATATATAAGATTAAATAAATAGAGTTATACGCATGTGTTAAATGATTTCTTTTATTTCCGACATATGTTTCGAAGATTACATTTGGTTCATTCCGAAGGAATGTGTGATGTTGATAAAGATTTAATCTTCTCTTCAGGGAAACACATAAGAACCAACTCAACCGTAAGACATTATTACCGAATGCTACCCTGGTATCTATTAACCAATTTATTTTGTCAGAGTTAATTGTTAACTAAGAGAAAATAAATACATATAATTATATATATATATAAATATATATATATATATATACACATATAAATATATGCATATAAATATAGACATATAGATAGATGTGTGTATTTATGTCTGTGAGTGTGTCCCCCACTGCTGCTTGGCTACTGGCATTGGTGTATTTAACATCCTTGTTACTTAACACTTAAGCAAAAGAGGCAATTGAATAAGTACCGCATATAAAAGAGAAAACCAGTACTGGGGTTGATTAATTCAACTAAAATTCTTCAAGGAGCTGCCCCAGCATGGCCACAATCTAATGATTGAAACAAGTTAAAGATATAAGAAAGATTATATACATTGTATATGGGTGTATATATATATATATATATATATATATATATATATATTAGTTAGATATTCTTTTATCTTCTTGCTGCAATCAAAGAACTGTGGCCATGCTGGGTCACCACCTTCAAGGATTTACTCAAAGATATCAATCCGAAATACAAACACACAGCATGTACCAAAAAATGACACACCTATGGGATCTTCAATTGAAAATAACATTTTAACATCTATTTCTAAATTATTCGCCACATTAGCAATATTTACATATTATTCCGGTACTTTGTCTTTACCCTCTAAATCGTACTCCTTCTAGATATAAACTTTACCCTTATTTACGGCTTCCTTTACAAATATATGAACTGCCCACAACTTATAAATTAGTAACACATAGCTCCTATTAACCACATAGATATCCCTAATTAGGGATAACTCACTCAGATTATACCGGCAGCCAACTAGCCGAACACGTGGAAGTCATGCTAATAACTAACTATAAGAATTCAAATTCAACCGACCCCTATTCTTCAACTCTCTCACAATGGATTTAATGAACTTTGAACCCAACTATAATGTAAGACTTTTGAATCATTGAACATTTTCTTTTCCGATTTCTCCCTCTATCTTTCGCTCTATTCTTGTCTTTGCCTATCGCCGCCTTCTTCGTTCTGATGACGTCTACCATTTGCAACGAGTTAAATACATATTTACCTCAACATGGTACACAGAAACAGCTGTAAACTTATTCTTATCTTCACCTTGCTTAACGAATTACATAATGGCCTTTTAGCACTGAAGGCACACTTCTATTTGTTGTTTTTCATCCATTTTCTTATCGTCTCTCTCTCTATATATATATCTATATATATATATATATATAT
>NC_069009.1:11766145-11772546 GCF_001194135.2 Octopus bimaculoides
GAAAGAAAGGTGGTGAGCTGGTAGAAACGTTAGCACGCCGGGTGAAATGCTTACCAGTATTTCGTCTGCTGTTACATTCTGAGTTCAAATTCAGCCAAGGTTGACTTTGCCTTTCATCCTTTCGGGGTCGATAAATTAAGTACCAGTTACACACTGAGGTCGATGTAATTGACTTAATACCTTTGTCTGTCCTTGTTTGTCCCCTCTATGTTTGGCCCGTTGTGGGCAATAAAGAAATAAGAAAGGGAGAGAGAGGGTATGATGGTGGGGTTCCCTATAATCTGGGAGGTCAGTAACTTCGAATAACAACTCAATTCAAACCATGAAATCTCTTACAATCAATGCCAGAATGGGAGATGGAAGTAAAATGATGATTATTACATGTTTGTGTATGTGTGTTGTTCATGTTTCGTGTCCATCTTTCTTTTTCTTTCTTATTTCTCTTTTTCACTCATGCATCCTCCTTGTCTGCCTGCCTCTCCCTTTCCGTCACACTCTCTTTAATTTATTTCAAAAACGCTCACTTACGTTATTTCAGATTAACGAAATACATTCAAATGATAGAAGTTACCTGATGCTTGCTTCTGAACTGGGCAACATTGATTTGATAAAATTATTAGTTGATGCTGGAGCTGATTTGAACATGTGTAACAAAAGCAAGTGTACAGCTTTACATTATGCTGTGCAGAGGTAAGTTGAGAATTAACTAAAATCTCTAGATCGGGTTTTGTTTCTAAATGTCTTCCAATTCCAAACAGGTTGAATATCCAAACACTCCATAGTAGTGGCAACGTGACTGAATAACAAAATGATAGTCGTAACCAGCACCATGTTTTTCTTGTTTTTCTCCATCTATCAAATTCATTATTGAATCAAAAAACCCCTTTTTTGTGGGAACTTACTGTCAAAACAGATTATTCTTGTTTTGGAGATATTTTTTAAGAGCCAACAATTTTCAAGATTGACCCAGTGTGATTCAATGTTCTCTGTTAATATTGGCTACGGTGAGTGTGCCTGTAGTCCATGTAGACCAATCCCTTCTCAATCCACTCTGAAGGACAAAAGGCAGAGGAAGGAGAACTGCAACACCATGTCATCAAATCCTGACCAGACCTTCAACTGCAGCCACCTGCTGCCTGCCTGCTGGTCTCAAATTGGCATTGTCAGCCATGAGTCTATGTAGACCAGTCCCTTCTCAATCTTCATTCATGAAGCCAAGCCAATATACGTCCAACCTGATTTTTTATCAGCTGTTTTCACAAATCCCTCTGATATATTCTCCTTCATTGTTCACAACTTATTGCTATCATTGCACCAATTTTTCTTCAAAGAAAATTTTATTTCAGCTCCAAAATGAGAAGAACGATTCTGCAGCAATAATCTGTGAACGTTCTCCGAGAGATTATATCTCACCTCCACCCAAAACATAACATATTCTTAGTTGGATTCCGACATGAACTGTGCCTCATCATGTCACCTCTGGAAACGCAAACATATTTTTAAAGTTCTTATTATTTTTATAGTTTCCTCAATCACAAGTTTTTGTTGTGCTCCACATATACAAGCACTCAATCCCACGCACACACACACACACACACACACACACACATCTATGAATTTTAATAGAGAAATTTCTATTAACACAACATGTAATGATTGAATCAGGACACAATACATTCTTTTACAATCCCAGAAATGTAACTTTGAAAGCAGTTGCAACACTTATGTCGATTGATTGCAATATTCATGGAATGCAAATCAATATTTTGGAATAAGAGAAAGAAATATTTATTCAAGATTTCATTCTTTACAATTGTTTTGGCGGCAAAATTCTCCGCTGCATCAGAAGAGAAACATTTCAAAGAAATAAACTGTCAGAAAATACTGTCATCAAAGAATTTTCAGACAATAAGAGTGAACAAATGAAGAATAAAGACTCATAGCAAATGAAAAGAAAAATCACAAAAGAAATTGTCAGAGTTGCCAGAATAAGAACAAGATGGAGAAAGTTCAGAAAGATATTAACTCTGCTGGTGAGAAAAGGTCTCTCTCTTAGAGTGAAAGGCAGAATATGTGATGCTTGTGTAGTAGTGGCTGTGTGGTATGTAGCTTGCTAACCAACCACATGGTTCCAGGTTCAGTCCCACTGCGTGGCACCTTGGGAAAGTGTCTTCTACTATAGCCATGGGCCGACCAAAGCCTTGTGAATTGATTTGGTAGACGGAAACTGAAAGAAGCCCGTCGTATATATATATATATATATATATATATATGTGTGTGTTTGTCCCCCCAACACTGCTTGAGAACCGATGCTGGTGTGTTTACATCCTCATAATGTAGTGGTTCAGCAAAAGAGACCAATAGAATAAGTACTAGGCTAACAAAGAATATGTCCTGGGGTCGATTTGTTCGACTAAAGGTGGTGCTCCAGCATGGCCACAGTCAAATGACTAAAACACGTAAAAGAATAAATAAAAGAATAAACAGCAAAAGTGTATGTTAGTGAAATGTGGACTGTTAATGTAGAGATATGCAGGGACTAGAATTGATTAAAACTAGTATACTCCATTGGATGTGTAACATCAGTGTGTATGTAAGGCAGAGTGCAATTGTATTGAGAGAGAAATTGGGTATAAAAGGAATCAGATGTAATGTATAAGAGAGAAGACAGAACTGGTATGGGACATACAATGGTTATGGATGAGACGAACTACACAGAGAAGTGCCAATCACTTAAGACTGGTAGGAATTGTGGAAGAGATACAGGAAAGCAAGTAGTAAAAGTTGATCTTAGTCTGACAAAGGACTGGAATGACTGGTGATCAACGGTGTTTGAGAAAATCCACTGCACAGAACTACTCATTTTATCATCTTTTCTGAGATAGAAATTATTTTTTTCAGTAGCCAGAACTACTTCACTTAACAGCCATCCTTCATTTTTAACATTATCCCTCTCCACTCATGTTTTACATTGATCACCCCATTCCTGGTTCATGTAAGGAAAGCCACCTGGTCATACAAACCATGCCAAAGCAGACATTGAAACATGGTGCAGACTTCCAACTCATCAGATCCTGTCAAATCATTCAACACATGTTTGTGGAGACGACAGAGTGTAGAGGATGATGAAATTTAAGTATAGAGGATGATGATGGCAATGATAATGGTGAAGGTGATGATGATGGGGATAATGATCCTATTGTCTCATCTGGAAATCCGTGCAGGGCCACTGTGAAGGACAAAAGGCAGAGGAGGGAGAACTGCAACACCATGCCATCAAATCCTGACCACACCTTCAACTGCAGCCACTGCAGTCCTGCCTGCTGGTCTCATATTGTCAGCCATGCATGTAGCTGTAGTCAATGTGGACCAGTCCCTGATGAATCTTCATTCATGAAGCCAAACCAATATACATCCATCCTGATTTTTTATCAACTGTTTTCACAAATCCCTCAATTATATATTCTCCTTCATTGTTCACAACTTATTGCTATCATTCCACCATTTGGTAAATTCATTGATGTTAGAAAGAATCTGGTCTTGACTCAAAGAATTCATTGAGCCATGATTTCAGCTCCATTCTGTTGTTGAATGAAATGCCTCACTCAGTGTTGGAATTCAATTGGAAAGGATGGTAATACGAAGGTGTTATATCAGGAAAATGTGGTTGGTGTGGTAGAGCTCCCCAACAGCATTTCCTGATCAAAATTAGTGAACAGTCGGAGAGCATTGTCATGTTGAAGAAGCATGATGTGTCCTTGGTCAGTCTGTTTCAGGTAGATTGTCTTGTTGAGTTGGTGCATTTGCTAAGCATAAAGCATTGCATGGTCCGTGTGATTGTTTGCAAGCGTTTTGTTGTAGATTAGCCCTTCCAACTCTTATCAAACACAGAGCATTTTGTCTTGCATGGAAGCAGCGCTGGCTTGTCACAGCTTAACAATTCTTTTTCTATTTCATTTTGATGTAAAACACCATTTTTGCTTATTTCTTGCTCGGCGTCATCACCTAACATGGTTTTAACCATCTTTTTACAAGCGGGTAAGATAATCGACTTGGCTAAAGTATGTGATTTGGTTTGTAGTGCAGTCATTCGGCTATCTCAACAGACGTGACTGGAGCCTTTTCAGAAGCATTCATCCTTTTCTCAAAATAATTTCTTTGTTTAAATTGCTATTCTAGCGGTCTTTGGAAATAATTCAGATCTTTACATTGAAAATTTGAGTGTTTAGTTGTAAAATGTCTTTTCATCTTGCTAGGTAACATGCCTTCGTTAGACATCTTTTCACCACAAACAACGCATGGCAGAAGAGGTTGATCCTTGTTACTTGTCCAATGAAACCCAAACTTCAAATAGCTTTTTCAATATTTATGATTGGGTCGAGCTTTCGCATTATTATCACTATGCTTAGTTGCTTTTGATGAACGTTCACTTTCAGATTCGTAATCGTCATGGTTATGCCTTCCATATTATGGGTAATTTAATATGTTAATATGAACCGTCTCATTCAAAGTACTAACAGATTCAAACTAAGACTGAGACCAGTGACCAGTGAGCTGTGAAAAGTGGCAGCGTGTTACATTATCGGACTCTTGTGAGAAGTCTTTGAAAATTAATTAAAAAGATGTAAATTCTCACCACTATCTGAATGAAAAAAATTGAAATACAGCCACAATATGTGAGGATGTATTAACAGATTTAGTTCAACAGCATATGTTTTATTTCAGTAGTTTATTTTTCACACTTATTGAAATGAAAACTGTAGAAGCTACGACCGAAATAAGCTGAAACATAGTCGTGCGCTAGATATGTCCATAAGACATCAATTTCGAGGATGAATTGATGCTAATTTAGTTCTTATCCTTATGAAATTTCAGATTCAAAATTAAATAACTTTGTCAAATTGTAATTAACCTAAATAAATTGAATGAGGAGACAACGACCTCTCATTCTTGGTTTAAAACTTAGTATTGCATTTTTTGCCACTTAAACATTTATATATGAACTTTCTAGTGAATTTCGGTTTGTATTTTTCATATTTTGAAATATAATCTTACTTATTCAAGGTGCACCTAATCCCATCTTGCGGTGCACAGTTTGGGAACCATTGGGTTGGGGAGAGGAGTTTCGGAAAATTCACAGGAAAATTCCCCTCATAACTTTCTGGAAAATAAATATTTTTTAATGAAATTTTATACAAATACTCAGTGTAGATTATGATTAGAAAGAAATTTGTAGGCAAAAGGTTTTGAAGGGGGTGAGAGGGAGGAATTTCTGGAAAACAGACGGCCCACATGAGAAAAGGAAAAATTTGGCTGCTGTTTCTAGCATGCCCTGCTACCTCGTAACAACTATTTGCATTCACGCCGAAATATTACCAACGTTTTTTTCTTCCATTTATTTTCCCACTTTATGGAAGTCAATAAATTCTCTGCTGACATCCACCTCAGTGAGGTCACGGATCAAGTGGAAACACATCAATCACTGTTCTCTCTTGACTAGAAATTTCTCACTGTCTTTGCAAGCAACAAGTGGGTGGATTTGGTTTCAAATCTAGGCAGGGCCAAATGATGTCTTACAAGTTATTTATAATAAAATGTGGCGTTATATCAGAGTTGAAAGAATGACATGTACAATATTAGATATGTTAAGACAATCTGAAAACCATATAAACTTTTAAATGTTTACTGGTTTTTGTGAAGTTTTTGGGGTTAATGGACTTGAATTAATGGAAGTTAATTAGTCTGATAATGATTTTCAAAGGTAATTTAAAAGTTAAATTTTTCACGAAAGCATTAACTTCATTAATTAATGATCAACGCCCAGCTGTGTGTGTGTGTGTGTGTGTGTGTGTGTGTATATAAAGATATTTCAATGAATGTATGATTGTAAGTACGTATGTGTGTGCGTGTATTTATGTATGTTGAGAGAGCGAGATGCATACTCACAATGATTGTGTATATATATGTTCTTTGTTGGCACTCCGTCGCTTACGACGTCGAGGGTTCCAGTTGATCCGATCAACGGAACAGCCTGCTCGTGAATTTAACGTGCAAGTGGCTGAGCACTCCACAGACACGTGTACCCTTAACGTAGTTCTCGGGGATATTCAGCGTGACACAGACTGTGACAAGGCTGACCCTTTGAATTACAGGCACAACAGAAACAGGAAGTAAGAGCGAGAGAAAGTTGTGGTGGAAGAGTACAGCAGGGTTCGCCACCATTCCCTGCCGGAGCCTCGTGGGGCTTTAGGTGTTTTCGCTCAATAAACACTCACAATGCCTGGTCTTGGAATTGAAACTGCAATCCTATGACTGTGAGTCCGCTGCCCTAACCACTGAGCCATTGCGCCTCATATATATATATATATATATGTATATGTATATATATATGTATATATATG
>NC_069009.1:11772646-11773964 GCF_001194135.2 Octopus bimaculoides
CAAGTCAGGACGATAGAATGTGGAAGGGGATAGAGAAGATACAGAGGCAGAGGATGGTAGCGATGTATTTATGGTCAGTCGGTCTTAACAGGGTAGAGGGGAAGAGCTTATAGAGTGAAGGGGGAATAGGGGGATGAGGTTTAAAAGGTCGAGTGAGTAGGAAAGAATGCGTCTGTGTAGTATATAGGTGGTGGGGGTATGAGTGATAAAAGAAAGACAGAGATAAAGGAGTGGGATGGGTGGGAGAGGTAGTTAGTAGTATCATGTTTTAGGATGCTGCCACGCCTATTTATAGACGGTGGAAAGGGATAGAAAGAGGTGACGTAGTCTCCAGTGCTCCAATTGCAAGCTCTGCCTAACAGAGGCGTTCCATATTTTAAAATGCAATTCTCCCACACTACTTAATCGATATAATGAAGCATTTAGCAACTGCAACCACCGCTCTTTTCACACATTTAGGTCATATCACAAGCAAAATTGCACAAATGATTACGCAACATAATAATACAACCCCCCATAGGCAACATATTCAACCTGGCAAAAACATCCATCTTTCACCATCTTTTTTGAAATAGGATTATTTTCTTTCGATCATTACACCAAGCATATACCACCAAATCTAATTCTCATATTCTCAATTTAGCAAGAACACTACCTACACAAACAGACTACGTCACCTCTTTCTATCCCTTTCCACCGTCTATAAATAGGCCTGGTAGCATCCTAAAACATGATACTACTAACTACCTCTCCCACCCATCCCACTCCTTTATCTCTGTCTTTCTTTTATCACTCATACCCCCACCATCTATATACTACACACACGCATTCTTTCCTACTCACTCGACCTTTGAAACCTCATCCCCCTATTCCTCCTTCACTCTATAAGCTCTTCCCCTCTACCCTGTTAAGACCAACTGACCATAAATACATCGCTACCATCCCCTGCCTCTGTATCTTCTCTATCCCCTTCCACATTCTATCGTCCTGACTTGACCTAATTACCGTTAACTTTTCACTTGGCTTAGACATCCTTCAAGTAAACAAGCAAAAATCTATTGCAAGATGGAATACATATACCTCTTACACCTAAGCTATATTATCTTTCGTTCTAACATAATTTTCAGGATTATTCCCACTAGGATAAATTTGCACGAATTTCTACACGGATATTTACCACTGGAATGAAACTACTCTTCAAGTACTGTTCTCTCTTTTTTTCAGCACATCACACTCTTTACCACTTCATACTAAAAATATCCGCTTATGGATATAATAATAGATTACTATATTTTTTCTGTCTCCGATGTAGGGAAGT
>NC_069009.1:11779105-11780644 GCF_001194135.2 Octopus bimaculoides
ATATATATATATATATATATATATATACGCACCCATACATATTCACAAATAAACTCATATATGAATATATATATAAAAAAAAATTGCATAAATATATCTGTGCACAAAAATATACATACATCCAATTAAGCATACATAGATGCATATTGATATATTTTTTATAAATAATAGAAAAAAATACATATATGTACACAAAAATCTATACAAACACATCTAGTTTCATACAGAAACATGAATATATATACACACACTCTCCCACAGATACACGTGTATATATAAACACTTATACACGTACCATTATACATACATATATATTTTTCATGTATTTGTTGTTAAATGAATTTATAGAGATACTCATCTGAAGGTAATTCATATATAAGTGAGTGAGATGTTAAATGAATGAAAATTAATTAATGAATTAAAGAATAAAAAAGTTAATGGGTTGTCCATTAATTCACATGAAATGATTACTTTGTTATTATATGCTAGAAAAGTTGGGCTGAATTAGGGGTTTAAAGAGTAAATCTTGCTTAAGAAGACAAATCAAAATTATAAATAAGGTTTACTACAGTAATTCCGTAACATATTTGATAGTGTAAAAGTTTTATCGAGATTTGAAAATCACAATATATTATGCTGACCAGTAAATTTTTCGTCAAATAATGAGATATTAAAATGATTGGGATATGTTTTGTTACGAGAATGAATATTTAAACTATGAATGATAGAAATTAAAGATATTTCTAGGAACGCTGGAATGATGAATTATGATCGTAGATTTAGAGAACTCTCATTAAAAAAGCCAGGAACATAATAACTCTTATTATTGCTAAGCCAATTGGTGAATAAATTGGAAGTCGTAAAATAATGATATTGAGGTATAATAAAGTATGGAAAAGAAGAAATAAGGTTAATAATGCATTGCATATTATGTAATTATTATGGGTGGATTTTACTATGAAATAAACCAAAAATAATGCACTTTTTTATGTTAAAAGATTTTATATGACCTAATTTAGGTTAATAAATAAAGAATGTTTAGATAGATTACATCAATCGTAATCAATTTTTATCTTCTAACATATGAGGGAGTTAATTATATGTTTTACTAGTACTATTTGAGGAACTCATGTATTACGGGTTAATGCGATAGCGTTTTATGAAAAAGTGATTGTTATTTAAATGCTGAAAATACATGTTGTTGCCAATGTTTACATTTGTAAGAGATTTCTATGAACGTGTTTACCAGTTTATTCTTTGAAAATAAAATAAAGTACATTTCGTTATTACATAATGAGCAGAATTTTCCACCCTTTTCATATGGCCTAGAAATAGAAAGAATTAGCCAGTCTAGTTTAAATTTTATGTTCTTATCTTTAAGTTCCCAGATTAGTTTGCTAAGGCTCGTGGTATTACGTTTGTTTCTATCTCTAAAGGTTGAGAAATGATTAGATATTCTGGTGGATATTGGTGAAGAGGACGATCCAACATAAAAGTAAATATTTGTAGGAATACTAACTTGGCATTGATAAATAGTGT
>NC_069009.1:11782343-11784683 GCF_001194135.2 Octopus bimaculoides
AAAACATAAAAAGTGGAAGAGAAATGCCTACGTTTCACATAGTTCAATATCATTTTATATTAAAAAAAACTTTAAGCATATGCATATTGCATGGATGTAGTGATATCCAACCGGTTTTCGCTATTTTAATTAGCTTTTCAAGGGACATTGTGAAGTAATCAATTTTTTTGACAAAGAGGCCTCGCCATTTGGGATGCTTGAAAAATAAGTATGAGTCTAGAGTGTGGTCTAAGGGAGGTAATATGTGGCAGGGGGGACAACTAACTCCTCAGTATAATTTTTGAAGTGGTCAAGTTTGTATATTAAGGTGTGGTCTGTACTTTTGTATGAACAGGCTTTCCTTGTTCTGGCGTTCTTTTAAGGAGATCGAATCTTTGCACTGGTATAATGGAAATATATGGGAATTCAGTGTTTTATTTCTTGTGCATCTGTCGATAGGTTCGTTCAGGGCTATCTGCCTGTATTGAGGAAAGCGAATCTGTTCTTTATGCAGCGTGACTCTGCCTCTCAAAGTTAGGCTCGTTTGGCCCATATAATTGTGGCCACAACCTGAGCAGGTTAGGACATGGATAAGCTTCTGGAAAGCACATATGAAGTTGGTCTTAATTGAGAATTTTTCTCCTTGCTGGAATGTGAATTCTGAGCCTTCAGTTAGATATGGGCATGTACTACAATTGGGTCCTCTGCATGTTTTAACTGTTGGTATCGCATGTAATGAATATAGTTTTGCATTTGTTAGGAGTCTCTTGAGTGGTTTTGTTGCCTTTTGCATTTGATGTGTTTATGTGTATTTAGGATGTTCCTTTTCGGCTCTTGAGTGAGCAAAGGGCGATTGTGTATAATTGTGTTGTATGCTTCCTTGTTTCTGGGAATTGTGGGTTGATATGTATGGAAGTGACTTAAAATGAGGTGAAAAGGAGATACTCTTTTGAATATGTTCGTTTGTAGTAGATGTCGGTTGCAGTTTGGTTGTTGGATTAACGAATCTGGACCAACACCCCAATATACTCCTCCGGGGTGTCTTCAACGTTCCAAATGTTAAATGTCCTGAAGGCCACATCCTCTCTGGAATATCACCGCATGAACAAAACCAAGCAATATCATTGCTGGAGTTTTCTAGCATGCTGTTTATGGAGCAAGTGATACTCCAACCAATGAAGGGAAGCAATATTTTGGATGTCTGCTTCACAAACAATGTGAAGGTAACTCCAACAACTCTCTCGGATGATAACATTATAGAATTAACAATGTATGGAACTGCTGGCATCAATCCTATCAGGAAGAATCTAGCCATATCCAGCCTAAATTTCCACAAAGCAAACTGGAAATCAATCTGCAAAGAGATCAACAATCAAAATTGGCCTGACATCCTGTCTATACGAGACATTGACCTAAAACTATGTCACTTTATGTCGACTGTGCACTAAATATGTACCAGAAAGAAAGGCCAGCATACATATAAATAGAATCCTCAGAAACAGGAAAATCATTATGAGACACAAAACAAATGTCTCAAGAATATGGTTATCTATATCACCATTACATAAGAGAAAATTGGAAAAGATACCTAGATGACTTTTTTTATCATTTGGAAGGAGACCCTTGATAAACTTTTGGAATTGAAATGAACATTAATGATATAAACAATAACATTCAATTCACAATGGAATATTACAAAGAACAACTCCCATTTTTGGATATTATGATAAAAAGTCAAGAACCAAATTATAACTGACATCTATAACTACATCAGCGAACTCGAAACAATATCTTCTTTTTAGCTCATGCCATCTGAAACGCATCAAAATAAATATCCCTTCTTAATTTGTCAAAAAAGGATTTGCACAACAGTGTCTGATAGAACTACTCGGGATCTTCGTCTTCAAGACCTCTAAACAACCTAAGTGAAAGACAATATCCACCCTCACTTATGGACGATACAATTAAGTGTGCCAAGAAATTATACTTAACACTAAGGACAGCAAAACATAACACCAAACCTCATCTCAGAACACTACTGTATATATTAACTCACAACCCAAGAAACAATGAGTCATACAGTACTATTGTGCAAAATCGCCTTTACTACATAGAGACCCAAAACTGAACAACATCCTGAAAGCACATAAATTCATCAAATGCAAAAAGTAACAAAAATATAAAATGTGCTGTTTGTAATTTATTGTCTTCCGATAAGAAAAAAATCCGCATCATTCCGTCTCAAAAGATTACTATCGCCGTTGAAAGCATACTTTTTGTACTTACTACAGATTGATTGAAACTAACTTGCTTCCTACACTTCGATACTTGGATCTTATATTTACTTGTATATATAGTATA
>NC_069009.1:11788676-11790594 GCF_001194135.2 Octopus bimaculoides
TATATGTACCACGTACAAGATCCTTGATTATCTTCGTCGTTTACCACTGATGAAATACACAACAGTTAACTAAATTGAAACAGGAAAGTAAGAAAAGAATCTTCGTCTGTAACCAACAGCTAATGATTCGCTGATCTATTCTGAAGGAACCGAAATAGCATCGCAGATATTTGGTGACTCTATCGCCCTCCCTCACTGTCGTTAAGAAGCAAAATTCTGTTGGTGATGTTATTAATAGCATGATCAGAAATTGGTTTCAGAGCTATGGATAAGAATTGGTGCAGAGAATGACACTGTATCTGTAACGGCATTTCTCAAAGCAGTGAAAATCTTGTCAGTTCCCTTAAGAAAATACAAAGACTACGTGATATGATATACAGCGGAAAGAAAAACTGATAGCACTAACACTTTCTTTCTTGAAGATTTTAATCTGTACTCATGACACCAAAAGACAGATCTAGTCACACCCTCGTGGGATATAGAGACTGAATTTGATCAGGACAGTGTTCACAAATGGCTAAAAATAAGGAGTCTAATGGCCTGTCTCTCTTCCATCTCTCTAACTGTGTAGGTTATAAATAACTCAGAATCAACGAGAACATTGTAAATGCTGGAGATGTTAGTAAAGACAGAATGCTTAAAGTGCGAAAATGATTAACTCATCTGGTTTTGTAAAATATGGAAGAAAAAACTATCTGTATTCAATAAAATTCTTTTCCATTATACTTTAGCATCACTAGTGTTAATAGCAACAACTGAGACACGAGACTACTATCAAGAATACAATGTATCTAGTAACATCCATAGAAACAGTGACACTGATGAGATCGATATTAAATGGACTGATGACGACAGAGGTATAAAGTTAGTCCGGACAGTCTGTAAGTGCGGCCTCGTTGCAGTCCTTAAGTGTCCCATCATGGCATTATAAATACTGGGGCACCTTGAGTATGTTCTGTTGCAAGCTTTAAGGCTACGTCCCTTCCTTCCCATCAATCTTATTGGTCCTGTAAAATGTTATGGGCTCAGGTCCTCCATCTTGACTAAAACATTAACACTCCCCAGACCATATATTTGGTGCAAATGCTGAATAACAGAAGAGATAGCATTAAAGGTACCCAAGGAGTAGATTGAGAGGTTAAATCGGGTGGAATGAAAGAATAACTCACTTATTAGTCGACGCAGCAAGACCTTCCCCTTCAGATGTTGAGTTGCCAGCATCAACAGTTGCACTATGAGCCGATGGAGTTTCAGTTAATGATACATCTTCGCTCTCGGAAACTTCTTCATTCCCTAAAGGTTCTGCAATCACAGTCACTTCTTCATTACCCACCAACGGTCCTTCAGACACCAAAGGTCCATCAGTCACCAACTGTCCTTCAGTTACCCAAAGAACAACAGCGAAAACAAATAAGGAAAAGACGGGATTCTTCATGGCTGTTATTTACTTCTTTTCAGTCCGCCCCTAATTTACTGACACACGAGTAATATCGGGAACAATAGATTTGGTTAATACAGAACACAAAGGAAATATCTAAAGCTTCTTGTTGGAGTTATCTTGTCTTGTGGTGGTTCTTGTAACACAAAGTCTTCAACAACAGTAGCGGGATAGTATCAGCAGAGTCGGCTAGGCTCTATCACATCTCTACTAAACACACAAATTTATAACAGGTCTCCAACATTCTCATCTGAAACTTGATTGGCCAGAAACAAGTTCTGAAGTCATAAAATCTAGGACAATAAAATAAAAGCCAAAAAAGTCACACACTTCACTCTATTTCACATCGTCAAAGCCACTGCCTTCAAGTCAGATAAAAGATCGCAAGTGAGAACTGGAAATCTCATATGAAAAAGAGCTATAAAGTATAAATTCGAACAAATTTTCACAACTTTATGAGCATGTGCGTCCAAATATATA
>NC_069009.1:11791209-11792076 GCF_001194135.2 Octopus bimaculoides
ATATATAATATATATATATATATATATGTATATGTATATATATGTATATATATATTTATATATAGAGAGAGATGGTTGATAAATATTGGGAGAAAAGGCTTTTTTCTATAAGGGCGTCCATAGGGGAAGTGTTCCGCCCAGTATAAATATTTAGAAGAATTGGCTAAGTCTACGCTGGAATCCAGGGGAGCAAGTGTCTGTCCCAGATAAATAATAAGAGGAAGGGGCTCTTTCGATAAAGGAATCCATAGGGGAATAGTTCTGGCCGAGTTAAACATTAGAGAAAGGGGAACCTTCTATGAAGAATTCCATAGGGTAAGGCTTTTCTGTAATATAAATAAAAGAAGGAAAAAATTGTCTCAACAAGAAAGCATGTATATTTCAGCACATATATCAATAGTAATAAGACAAATGAAGTAGAG
This sequence comes from Octopus bimaculoides, assembly GCF_001194135.2. Lineage (NCBI taxonomy): Eukaryota > Metazoa > Mollusca > Cephalopoda > Octopoda > Octopodidae > Octopus > Octopus bimaculoides. Next base: position 11,791,632 of record NC_069009.1, read on the forward strand.
GCAATCATCCAGTGCTGAATATATGATTAATATAGAGACAATTGTTCAATTCATACAAAACGTAACATAGATTATGAAATAATATCAGAAGATATTATTTTCTTGGGAAGCATGCTGACGGCTCGACAACAAAACTGTGAAGTGACGGAAGTATTTTTCCTTGATATGTAGCAGAGAGAGAGAGAGAGAGAGAGAGAGAGAGAGATAAGGCGGGGGAGGGAGAGAGGGGGAATGTGTGTGTGTCTATTGAAATTACAATTTCAAATGAGATAGCAGTTACAGGTAACCAAAATTCTTGTAACTAAAACCTGCTTCATCCTGCTCTTTTATGTGTATGTGTGCGCGAGAGAGAAAGAGACAGACAGACAGAGAGAAAAAATGGTGAAGAGAAATTTCATAATATTTGTAGAATCATTGTTGTAAATTTCAAATTCATCGATGATTT
>NC_069009.1:11792382-11794513 GCF_001194135.2 Octopus bimaculoides
ATATATATATACATGAGGGAAATGGAAAACGGAGACAAAAGCACAAGATGTTATTTCAGTCATTTATCACCGACATATGTTTCGATGGGTACATTAATATCAATCCGGAAGGAAAAATAAGTTGTACTACTACTACTACTACTACTACTACTACTACTACTACTACTACTACTGTTGCTGCTGCTACTGCTGCTGCTGCTGCTGATGATAATGATGATGAGGAGGATGATGATGATAATACTGTATCTTCCATAGGTAATAATTCAAGCAATAATGCCTTGTATCAAAATATTCACAAAGATAATCGTAGTAAATTTTAAAAAATAAACAGTGTAAGGGAGGTAACTATACTTCCTTACTCTGTGAAAATAAAAACAGCTCCAATTTTTTTAATGAGAAATCCTCCTATAAATTGCACAATAAAACTATTTTGCTAATAAAACTATTTTGCTAATAAAACTATTTGGTTTCTTATTTCGTACGGTAAACAAATTAAAGTAATCTTCCGTACCTATATTGTAATGTCATCAAAAGTAACTTCACCCAAAATTCGAGGTACCATTCAATTCTTAATTCACATCGTATTAGAATTGGTTTTGGCAACACTAATAATCTCAAATAGATTATCTCGTCACTCAATTATATTCTTAACGGTAAAAGTGATCCACTTAGTAACTATAATAACAATAATATCAATAATAATAATAATCACTCTTTAATATTATTGATTCTAATATTATTTGTAATTGTGACCTAAATCGAACATATGTTTTCAACGGAAATTGCAAAATTAAATATGTAGTCTAGGAATGAAAGGTTAATTCCAACAGCAAGGAATTTTTCTATATTGGCCTTTGCTCAACTGAGATAAAAAAAACAAAAAACGCATAGATGATCATATTTCTACATTTACATATATTAGTAAATGTAATGGTCTTAGCAAACGAATATGGCATCTCAAAGACTTTAAGAAACTATTTGCTTTAGACTGGAGAATTTTGACAAGATCGTTCCCTTATAATAAAGACAAACCTTTTTGTTCTTACGCCATATTCCCACGGGCATATGGCGTAGTGGTTAAGAGCGCGGGCTACTAAGCCTAAGGTTCCGAGTTCGATTCACGGCAGCGACCTGATTAATAATAGTAATAATAATAATAATAATATAATAATAGTAACATCGTTAGGAATAAGAACCCAGGTTCGAAATTTCCCCAAGACACCTGACGAAGGCTGGCGGGTATATCAGCCGAAACGTTGTGTTAACAACAAACAAGACGAGGACAAATATCCGTCAAATTTAAATAATGTAAATAATGCTTTTTGTTCTTCTTGTACGGATGATCAACTCTCTGTTTTACTCTCTTTTACTCATTTCAGTCATTTGACTGTGGCCATGCTGGAGCACCGCCTTTAGTCGAGCAAATCGACCCCAGGACTTATTCATTGTAAGCCTAGTACTTATTCTGCCGGTCTCTTTTTGCCGAACCACTAAGTTACGGGGACCTAAACACACCAGCATCGGTTGTCAAGCGATGTTGTGGGGACAAACACAGACACACCAACATACACACATGCATACACATATATACACATATATACGACGGGCTTATTTCAGTTTCCATCTACCAAATCCACTCACAAGACTTTGGTTGGCCCGAGGCTATAGTAGAAGCCACTTACACAAGGTGCCACGCAGTGGGACTGAACCCGGAACCATGTGGTTTGTAAGCAAGCTACTTACCACACAGCCACTCCTACTGTTTATCCTTTTTTCCAAACACACGTGTTTGGAAAAGAACGTGTTTACGAGTGTTTATTAAAGAAAAAAAAATCACACTTTCAACTATTTCAAATATCTGCTCTGTTTTTCTTAGTAATATCTGTAATTTTCACTGTATTCTTTTCAATCCACACATCTCATTCTTTATAGTTTCTATCCATCTGACATTCCCTTTTCTATTTACTTGGTCCTCCGGTGTGGAGGCGCAATGGCCCAGTGGTTAGGGCAGCGGACTCACCGTCAAGGGATCGCGGTTTCGATTCCCAGACCGGGCGTTGTGAGCGTTTATTGAGCGAAAACACCTAAAGCTCCACGAGGCTCCGGCAGGGGATGGTGGCGAACCCTGCTG
>NC_069009.1:11794523-11795370 GCF_001194135.2 Octopus bimaculoides
ACCTAAAGCTCCACGAGGCTCCGGCAGGGGATGGTGGCGAACCCTGCTGTACTCTTTCACCACAACTTCCTCTCACTCTTACTTCCTGTTTCTGTTGTGTCTGTAATTCAAAGGGCAGCCTTGTCACACTGTGTCACGCTGAATATCCCGTAGAACTACGTTAAGGGTACACGTGTCTGTGGAGTGCTCAGCCACTTGCACGTTAATTTCACGAGCGGGCTATTCCGTTGATCGGATCAACTGGAACCCTCGACGTCGTAAGCGACGGAGTGCCAACAACACTCTCTACTATTTTATTGATCAGTTTAATATTAATATAATCAAGGTGAGTGTCGGACGAAAGCCTTATAGTTTAAGTATGAAAGTGGACATAAGCCCCTCCGACAAATATATGTTATATATTATAATTACTTACATTTGCAAACATGGCTTCTTAATGAAGACTGTTATTTATGACTTCTACCCTGATCAGATTCATACATTATTCCACCTTATTAATCCTCCCGGTTTAATATTAATGCATCCATCGAAACATGTATGTCAGTGGTATGAATGATTGAAATAACATCTTGAGCGTTTGTCTCCGTTTGTCATTTCTCTTATATCCTCCAAAACACGTTTCACTTCTTCTTGGAAGTATTACCATTATACACGTGGTTACTGATATCTTAAAAGTGATTATGTGAAATTCGGCTGCCCTGGTAACTATTTTTCCGGAACTTTCCTTGAATGTTAAATAATATATAAATACAACTTATATATATTTTTTACTAGTATATATATATATATATATATAAATATATACAGTCTGTTAAAGTCTGTCATACCGGCCATGACGAAGAGAAAT
>NC_069009.1:11795470-11796292 GCF_001194135.2 Octopus bimaculoides
TACGTACATATATACATACTTATATACATACATCATACATGCATATAAACATGTAGGTATATATGCGTGTATACATCGATACAATATACAAATACTGAATCGCTGTCCCGTCTCTCGTTTTGAATGGAACCAGTTTGCCTTTTTAAGATAATGTGAGGCCCAGGTGTGACGCAATACATGAGCCTTGCTGGAAGGAGACGAACGAGAGCGATCATGTGAGCGGAGTCATGATCAGTGTGGGGCTCTTTTGTTTCGGGGTTAGTGCTCTTGACGGATGCTGTGGCCGCATAAGTTGAGGGAATTTGCCGTTAGGTTCGTCAGGGTTTAGGCGAATTGGACTTTTACAGACATATTCTGCCTAAAATGTATCGGCAATACACAAGAATAAGGGAAGAAGGTTAACTATGCTTCTGTCCCCGATTTTGTCCCCATACCAGAGATCTCAAACTCTTTTGGCGATGCTATCAATAGACTGAAAACAGGACGTTCTTCGGAGATATTGATAAGAATTAAAACTTAGGGTGACAACACCTGCTGAACCGTAAAGAGAGAAATAAGGACTTCAGGTGTATAATGAACAGCGAAAGTAAAAGTATCATGAGATTAAGTAAAACAAAAAAACGAAGAGTCCTAAACAGATATTCCATTTGAATGGAGGATAGGTGGAGTGGTTTATTCAGAGATGGAAGGGAAAAGCTCATCAGGTCAGCAACAAATTAAGCACGGGAACATATCTCGCAAGGTAGAAATTGCCAATACTGCTGACGGACGTAGTAGGTTCTGGAATTGCGATCAATACTTCATATCTCACCTGGAAGGCTA
>NC_069009.1:11796322-11797807 GCF_001194135.2 Octopus bimaculoides
CTGTTAAATACTTGATCAACAAAAGAGATGAGAAAAATTATCCCTAAACTTCCACGCTATGACAGGAAATGTTTATTGTATTTAATAGACAGGGTGGACGCTATCACCCGTGTCATCAATAGCTGTGAGAAAACATCCGTAAGATATTTCGTCCCCATGCGGCATGACATTGTGGCTAAAATAAACTCTAATGCCATATGCAGGGAAACCTTCCGTGATAGCCATACTAAAGGCACAAAAGAAGTAAGTTCCATCAAGAATACCGGCGGAACTTTCCATTGGAAACGGAAAACTCGATTGAACACAACAGGCCAGATATTGTTCCAAGGGATAGGAATCAAAGTTCATGCACTTTGTAGAGATTACCTGCTCGGTATATTTAATAATATGTCAGAGAAAAGGAGATCCATCAAGAAATAACGAAAACCATAGTTTTCATATACAGATTATAGATTCTCATTTGTAACTATTATCAGAGATGCACTGAGCTAAGTAAAGACAGATCTGCATTAAAACAACAAACGCAGAGGTTTTTCTAACGACAATGTCTGTTTGGATGGCACACTTAACCTGCTACTCAATTTGATATCACCACAAGGTACCATGAGTTCATTCTGTTGTAAGAGTTAAAGTCAGGTCCTCTTCCTTCCTTTTTTCCCCACCAATCACTGAATCTCTGTAAGGCATTATGGTCTATAACCCTCTATATTTACAACGCAAAATCCTCACCAGATCATAAACTTGATTCAAATTTTTGATAACAAAATAGAAACATCCCACTAGAGATACCCAAGGGTGGAGTGAAACAGTAACTTACGGAGGTGTCCAGACAGTAAGACTTTCTCCTGTAGTTGAATTACCAGAGTCATTATCGACCACCGTTTCATTATTCACCGAGGGATCTTCAGTCACTGACTCATATTCACCATCGGAATATGCATCATTCGATAATGCTCCATTGTCGGGCGGTCCGTCAGCCTCTTCTTCAGTAATCACTGACGGTACTTCAGTCGACTGCTGTCCTTCAGTTACCCAAACACCAGCAACGAGAACAAATAAGAAAAGGACGAGATTCTTCATGGCTGTTATTTTCCTTCTATTCGGTGTTTCTCCTCTCCACGATCACACGAACAGTTTGTATTAACAGAGCGGATAGAGTTGATTAATACAGAACACAGAATAAACGTCTAAATTTTCTTGTTGGATTTGACTTGTGGTGGTTCCTCCAATACAAAAAAGTCTTCAAACACAGTAGTGCGGGTGTCAGCAGCTGAATCCCGTTACACAATCGGCCTGGCTCTGTCACTTCTCTACTAAACGCTCACATTTATAACAAACCCATCACAATCTCTGCTGCAAATTGATTGGCCGAAAACAAGTTTTGATATCATCGAAATCCGGGAAGTTAAAACAAAGACAAGAAAAGACACTCCCTGCACTCCCTGTCCAACCAGCAGAACCATCAGACTACCTCAAAGTCAGATA
>NC_069009.1:11797907-11801960 GCF_001194135.2 Octopus bimaculoides
TCTTCCTGTTTCTGTTGTACCTGTATTTCAAAGGGTCAGCCTGGTCACACACTGTCTCACACATTGTGTCACACTGAATCTCCCCGAGTACTACGTTAAGCTACTTGCACGTTAATTTCACGAGTAGGCTGTTCCGTTGATCGGATCAACTGGAACCCTCGACGTCGTAAGCGCCGGAGTGCCAACAACGTAGTGACGGACGAAATACTGCGAAGCCTTTCATCCGGCACACTAACGATATTTCTAGCTTGCCGCCTTATACATGGCTGATATTAATAATAAGAATATTGAAACGGCATAAGTTTTCTTTCTTCTTACCAAACAGATTAAAGTGAAAATGTTCAGATTGTAACACAACCATTTGAGCATTTGTCGAAATGTATTCTGATATTTACTTTGGCACAATCTGTTCAACATTCAAATCACACTGACGTCACCTGCAAATGTTATCATTCCTGGAGCCGATAAATAAAGTAACATCCAAAATCAGGTGCGTTGGTAGAGTCTTAGAAACGATACGGCTAGTGGCCCTCTCTTGTATGAATTATCAAAGAATGAAAGCAAAATAAGATAAAGGCATATAATTTCAGTTTTAAGAAGATTCACCTTAGAAATACTGTAACTTCAAAATAACAATACATAGACGCCTCAAATGTAAATAGACACCACCGGTTTTGAAAGATTTATTTCTACAGACAAAATAATGTCATTTGATGTGTTAGAATACTTAATCTACTATTTAGTATACAATAGCTTACAAACAATCGTGGCACTCCTTCGGTTTCGAGGGTTCCAGTTGATCCGATCAACGGAACAGCCTGCTCGTGAAATCAACGTGCAAGTGACTGAGCACTCCACAGACACGTGTACCCTTAACGTAGTTCTCGGGGATATTCAGCATGACACAGTGCGACAAGGCTGACCCTTTGAATTACAGGCACAACAGAAACAGGAAGTAAGAGCGAGAGAAAGTTGTGGTGGAAGAGTACAGCAGGGTTCGCCACCATCCCCTGCCGGGAGCCTCGTGGAGCTTTAGGTGTTTTCGCTCAATAAACACTTACAACCCCCACTCTTGGAATCGAAACCGTGATCCTATGACCGCGAGTCCACTGCCCTAACCACTGGGCCATTGCGCCTCCACCGTCCGTCACTATATTCTGAGTTCAAATTTCATTGATGTCAGCTTTGAATTCCACCATTTCGGGGTCGATAAATTAAGAACCAGTGAAACACTGGGGCCAATGTAATCGACTAGTCCCCACCCCACAATTTTGAGGCCTTGTACCTTCAGTAGAAAGAATTATTGTCAGTGATGTGTGACAGAAACGTTTCTTTATTGATCTCTCGAAGGGAGACAGCATTCTTCTATTTGTTTCAGTTATTTGACTGCAGCCATGCTGGAATATCGCCTTTAGTCGAACAAATCGACCCCAGAGCTTATTCTTTGCAAGCTTATCACTTATTCTATCGGTCTCTTGGAGACACAAAACACACCAACGGTTGTCAAGCGATGGTGGAGGAACAAACACAGACACACACACACACACACACACACACACACACACACACACACACACACACACATACACACACACACACACACACACATATATGTACAATTATAATTAAGATATCTAAGAGATACCACCATGCTAGAGATAGCAGTCAAAACTTGACACTAAAACCACATCATGTATTCATACAGCACCAGGTGAAGAGACAAATAGACAATTAAATTAGCAAAAAATTATTTGATAATCCCTGATCCGGATTTCTGGTTCTGTATAAAAATATACTCTACTTCATCAGTGGGATATACACAGATCGTATATAAATGCAAATATATACATATATACAACATACTGCTTTGTAGACGACATCTTTGTTTTTCCTTCAGAAGCATAGATGAATAAGTTGTCTGAATGGCCAACTCTGGAACAACCGACGTAGAACTGTCCACATGAAAAGCCTGATGTTTGAAGTTCCAAACCTTCTGCCTTGTTAATTGTCATGGGGAAACTGAGTTTTAGAGGGAACTGAAGTCTCTGCATAGGGTAGTGGTTGTCTGTTAGCGGAATTTATTGTTTGACGACAAGGCGACTTCTATTGCACAGTGTAAATGTGTTTAGATTGCGTGAGATTATGACAGGGCAACCGACTTTTAAGTGAAGTTCTTGAGGAGGGAGTTGTGGAGGATCTTGGGAGTTGAGAAATTCTGTTGGAAAGTGTGTAACCTGATCCACGTCGGTAACGGTGTCAACTGATCTGTAACAACATTCTTGAAAAGGTAGCTGGTTAAGTAAGCCGTAGTTAAGAGTATTGACAGCTGCATTTGTAGGTGCAAGAACAGCCCTGTCGCGGAGCCAATCTGGTTTCATGTATTCCGTTGTAAGATTTGGGTAAACAGCAGAACATAAGTCATTAGAGCTGGAGACAGTGTGACCAACGGTAGGAGTATCAATGCATCCGTTGTCCATTGCCGATTTTAATGAGTATTTCCGGAAATTGGGTTGTAGGCTGACCAGTCTGTAGGAGTGATCTCATGTTGATAGCGAGTTGTTTCGATTGGAAATGCGACCAAAGGAGGATTTTTAAGGGAAGCATTAAGTTCACCAGTGGGTGTTCCTTTGGGTATAATAGGCAGAGTTTGTTGAAAATCTGCAAGAAGTAGAGCCGCACCTCCAAGGACGTTATTGTTTGATCTAAGGTCTCTCATTGTGGTATCAAGTGCTTGTAGGGAACATTTATGGGACACAGTTTCTTCATCCTAAACAATGAGTTTGCACATCTTCAAAATCGTCGCTTCGTCCGAATAATGCATTATGTAGCGCGTTGGGCTTTCTTGGTGTGCTACATTGAAAGGCAATTTGAAGGTAGAGTGTGCTGTTCGTCCACCGTCGAGAAGAATCCAGGCTATTCCTGAGGAGGTAACAACAATAGTAAGGTCACCATTATACCTCAAAGCAGCAAGAAGATTCAGGGGGAATGTTTTCCCAGGTGCATGTAAGAAGCTGATTCCGCCAGTGTGTGTAGATGTTTCCGAGGACAAAATGATATACGTTAGCTTCATCGGAATTCAGAAGGGATTCATCAGTAATGTAATGTTTGAGTTTGTGGATGTTGTAGAATGTTTCTCTGAGAATGAGACGATTAGGACAGGTGTCTTCATTTATGTCTGAAGTGTTGAGAGAATAGGCGTCCAATCGTTGACCTCCAATTGCTATAACAAAGTCTTCCAAGAGAAGAAGCCTTCCGTTGTAAATGGCAGGGGTAGTGTGAGTGTCAACCCTACCTGTGATTTGGCGAGTCTGCAGTAAACTGTCATGGCACATTGTGTCTTTGTATTTATTCCATAGTGAACCTGCGTGTGTCAGGTTGCAGAAAACTAGCATTATTGCAAACAAAGTGTAGAGCTTGTGCGGATAACGATACAGAGAGGCCTTTTCAAGTGCATGAATATATTGATCATCTGTATCCGCTTGGAGCAGGCTTCTTTGAAAGAACCGCGTAAGTGGCCGTCCACTGTGCAGGAAGTTGGAAGTTGATCCCATCCCTTAATGACATGAAGTAAGAACCGCAAATGGAAGCATTCGGAGTTCAGCGGGATGAACTGGGACGCGTCCGATTGTGCCACCCTTGTACACGACTGGATCTAAATGCCCAGCCAGCCTTGTTTTCGTCGTTGAATTCTACGTTGATGCGTGCATAAAATGTTTTGCAGAGCATTTTTTTGCGGGGTACGGCTGTCACCGACTGTCAACCCCAAATCCCTGGTTATGACCTTATTGATGATTGCTGCGTAAGAGAGACAATCAATTTCTGACTGTTACTTCGCAAAGTACAGACCTAAGTGATGTATTTGCCGAGCGTGAACGAAATCGGATGAAAAGTATTGATTTTACGTGGGATCAAGTATATGGTCGGTCACATATACGCACACACTCACATCTGTCTTATATTATATAATATAATATAATATTATATTATATTATACACACACACACACACACACACACACACACACACACACACACACATACAGACACATACACA
>NC_069009.1:11802098-11803324 GCF_001194135.2 Octopus bimaculoides
TATATATATACGACGATCTTTCTGTTTCCGTCTACCAAATCACTCACAAGGCTTTCGTCGGCCCGAGGCTACAGTAGAAGACACTTGCCGAAGGTACCACGCAGTGGGACTCAACACTGAACCATGCGTCTGCGCATATCAGTAATATATCTTGAATGGTATTTAATATACCCTTATGCAGGGTGTTCAGACTACATTTGATGACATTTTATGTCCTCCTTTTCCAGGAACAATTTAATAGTTTAGTTGGTGATTACTGAAGAGCATAATTAAAGTTGTAGTTGAGAAAATAAATCAAAGGACACGGAGGACAAAAACACATCTGAATACTGCGAAACAATTACCTGTATCATAATGGTATCGAAATGTAGACATTATGGCAGCTGTTCAATGCCTTGTGGACACTATATAGGTTGTAAGACGTGATATGGAGAACAGCAACGGAGACTTCAAAGCTCTGACCAGCAGATGTTCTGATGGTGTCCAGAATCAATTATGCATTCTCACATCGTTGAAAGTGGCCCCTGGTTAGAGATGGTTGCAACTGGAAGGTCATATGTGTGGCAGCAGGATTCGGTTCCTTGATATACCTCTAGAAAGAACTGGAAGTGGGTGCTGGAGAATTTCTAAAACTTTGCCTGTCCCAATTTATGGCCTTCTAATTCTCTCGATTCTAGTCCCATATGTTACTATGTGTGAGGTGTGATTGAGATAGAAGTCAAGCCTTCTGTTTTCAACCCCAAGACCGAGCCGAGGGTGAAGATTCAAGAGCTACAGTCGTCGACCGTGCTGTAAGCTGAGAGCAGCTTCTTTGAATAAGTTCTTAATATACACATATATATCTAAATATATATAGCAATCTGTCTGTCTTTCTGTCAGTCTATCTATCTGCCTGTGTGTATGACAATCTATCTAATGTTGAAAACAAGAGGCGATGCATTGGGAATGAACCTGGTATCATGTGATTGGGAAGCAAACTACTTCTCAGGCAATCAAAACTTCACCTACATACGTAATAGATACATATTTACATATGTACATACATATACGCACATAGAATACAATATCATGCCACATATGTATACACATATATATATATATAAATATATATATATATATATATATATGTGTGTGTGTGTGTGTGTGTGTGTGTGTGTTTGTGTATGTATATATATATATATATATATGTATATATATATATATGTATATATATATATATATATGTA
>NC_069009.1:11803585-11804255 GCF_001194135.2 Octopus bimaculoides
TATACATGTATATTATACATACACAGACACGCATTGAGTAGGAAGGCAACTACGTTTAAAGATAAACCTTCACACGCTCACACGCACACGCACACACACGCACACGCACACACACGCACACGCACACACACGCACACGCACACACACGCACACATATTTATTTCTATGCGTGTATATGTGTGTGCATGTGAAGTGTCTATATGTATGTTTGTGTAGGTTGGTATATGTTTATGGGTGCACATACACTTACAGTTGTGGGGATTTGTTCATATTCCTGTTTGTGTTGTTTTACTAATGGGAGTTTCAGTTCTCACGTTTCGTCTATTATCTGACTTTGAGGTAGTCTGATGGTTCTGCTGGTTGGACAGGGAGTGCAGGGAGTGTCTTTTCTTGTCTTTGTTTTAACTTCCCGGATTTCGATGATATCAAAACTTGTTTTCGGCCAATCAATTTGCAGCAGAGATTGTGATGGGTTTGTTATAAATGTGAGCGTTTAGTAGAGAAGTGACAGAGCCAGGCCGATTGTGTAACGGGATTCAGCTGCTGACACCCGCACTACTGTGTTTGAAGACTTTTTTGTATTGGAGGAACCACCACAAGTCAAATCCAACAAGAAGATTTAGACGTTTATTCTGTGTTCTGTATTAATCAATTCTATCCGCTCTGTTAA
>NC_069009.1:11805830-11806748 GCF_001194135.2 Octopus bimaculoides
CGAAACAAAAGAGCCCCACACTGATCATGACTCCGCTCACATGATCGCTCTCGTTCGTCTCCTTCCAGCAAGGCTCATGTATTGCGTCACACCTGGGCCTCACATTATCTTAAAAAGGCAAACTGGTTCCATTCAAAACGAGAGACGGGACAGCGATTCAGTATTTGTATATTGTATCGATGTATACACGCATATATACCTACATGTTTATATGCATGTATGATGTATGTATATAAGTATGTATATATGTACGTATGTGTGCGTTCTAGTGTGTGTGTGTGTATGTGTGTGTGTTCTGTTTTTATATGTTCCGTATTTTTGTTTCCAGGAGAACGTGTCGAGTGAAATGTTATAAAACCGTGACCTACAAGCAGTCACGAAAAGCGTGGTGTTTTTTAAGAAGATGTACAAAATACAGGTAAATAAGAAGCCACAGTTTCTGGTATTTATATCTTTCTATAGTGAGTAAACTTTTGATATAACGGCATCCATAATTACAAAATGTCTAAGATAACGGCATTTTTGTCTCTTTCCACCATTTTGGAATCGATATTCATCCATCCGTCCTTCCTTCCATCCGCCCATCCATCCATCAATACACCAATCGAGTCATCAATTCATACAAACATACGTACATACGTACATACATACATACATACATACAAAAATTAACGGAATTTCGTCCGTCTTTATGTTCTAAGTTCAAATGTCACAGAGGTCGACTTTGCCTTTCGTCTTTCGGGATCGATAAAATAAGTACCATTTGAACACAACTGTCGATGTAATCGATTTAACCCTTTCCAATATTTACTGGTCCTGAGCTAAAATTTTAACCAATATTCTAATATTTCTCTGTGTGTGTGTCTGTCTCCCTCACTCTCTCTCAGTCTATGTATATATATATATATATATATATAT
>NC_069009.1:11806886-11813872 GCF_001194135.2 Octopus bimaculoides
TATATATGTCTAGGTATACTCGTATATATATGCGTGTGTGTGTGTGTGTATACATATATATAGTGTAGGCGCAATGGCCCAGTGCTTAGGGCAGTGAACTCGCGGTTGTATGATCTCTGTTTAGATTCCTAGATCGGGCGTTGTGAATGTTTATTGAGCGAAAGCACCTAAAGTTCCACAAGGCTCCGGCAGGGGATGGTGGCAAACCCTGCTGTACTCTTTCGTCACAACTTTCTCTCACACTTTCTTCCTGTTTCTGTTGTGGCTGTAATTCAAAGGGCCAGCATTGTCACACTGTGTGTTACGCTGAATCTTCCCGAGAACTACGTTAAGGGTAAACGTGACTGTGGAGTGCTCAGCCACTTGCACGTTAATTTCACGAGCAAGCTGTTCCGTTGATCGGATCAACTGGAACCCTCGTCGGAGTAAATGTGCTAAGCAGTGTTTACGTATAATCACAATTTAGATTACTGACAAGTCAGTTTAGGAACGAACGGGGAAACACCCCATTCGGTCAGAGTCGCCCTCTCTCGGGAACCTGGAGTCAATAATCTCGCAACATCGATATCTCAGATTCCCGAGAGAGAGGGCGACACTGAACGAATGGGGTGTTTTCACACCTATGTACTATAATAATGATTTTTTTTCTCCACGGTAACTGCAGCGTACTTGCCTTTAGCAATTGAAATATGTGACAAACATATTTCAACTAATCTAAATTGTGATTACATATATATATATATATGTATGCTGGACCGCTGAAATCTACGATTTCTTTTGTTCATTCTCTCTCTCATAATTTTTTCTTATTCCTTTCTGTTGAAGAGCGTAGGCTCGAAACGTAAAGGGCTTTTTCTTTTTCTCGAGCGACAATCTAATACACTTGCTTGTTGTTCGTACACTTGTCTTGTGGCCACCTGATCGACCAGACAATCGGATCTTGCTATATATTTTTTATCACGATACACTTTGCATCATTTTAGCATATTTATGATGGCATCCCAATGGCTAGGCGATTCATTAAGTTTTCGACGCCATGTTGTTACCTTAATTGTTATGAGAATGAATGTGCACGTGTATATGTGTGTATGTATATGTACGTTTATGTCAGTGTGAGTCTGTGTGTGTATGTGTGCTTGTATGTGTGTGCGTGTGTGTGTGTGATTGCCTGAAACGATTATCATTGTGTTCTGTTTATATATTCTGCTATTCCATTATTCTTTCTCTAAACAGTTTGAAATACAGGAAATATAGTACAACCTGTCTCAAATGTTGTAAAGGATGGACTGGCGTTCCCAGAAAGTGCAGAGGTAAGCAATATAAGTTCAATACTGACCTGATGTTACATGCAGATAAGGGCTAGCGTTTACTTAATATTTTATATCCTAACAAATGAACAATAGCGTCGTTAATTCTTTCTTTCTCTTTTATATTACATACATGAACAATAGCGTCGTTTTCTTCATGCTTCCGACATAGTTAATCGGTTTCTATCCCTTTTGGTGTTGTATAAAACCCATAACTATTTCTAACTGTTTGACTTGGATGATAATTGCCCATCCAATTCCCGAGAAATCTTCCTTTTGTTTCTTCTTCACTTCTCAACTGAATCGACCCTCACTTGAACAAAACTTTGTTGCTCATCAAATATCCTATTCTAGAATAACACTCGCAATTTTAATAGCGAAGTATGGTCGAAATGGGAGTGAAATCCTCTCCCCAACAACTGACAATAGAATGCCTCATTACGTGTGCTTAAAGGAGGACCCTAACTTCGATAGTGTCATATTCTCTGGCTTGTATCTCACAGTCGATATCACGACAAATGCCTAGTTTCAAAATTGACGAGTCGTAATATCTTACAGAGCCCAGACACAACGTACCTACTTCTACCACCTTAAATATAATACACATAATTGTAATAATAATAATGATAATAATAATCTTAATAATAATAATAATAATAATAATAATAATAATAATAATAATAATAATAATAATACCAGGAAAACCCAAATGGCTGAAGTTCAAAAGATAGTGCTCATGGGAACTGCCCATATCCTACGTAAAATACTGTCTATGTGATCTCAAATTTTGAAACAAACACATAATTTTCTTAGGGTTTCTTAAACATTCTCTAGAACAACACTATGTACAAATCGAAATATATGGTACCCTAGGCATAACACCTACATGAACTTCTAACTTGTTGTCTCTTGAGGTCTCTGGGTGAGACTTGGATCCAACTTGTACAAATGTAAAACAAAAGTCAAACATAAAATAATAATAATAATAATGTTGCATTTGTGGATGGTCATGTTGCCAATTTAGCCAATAAAAACACACGCACTGTATATTAGGTGTTCACTTGCAAGAGCTTTATTTCATATTGATTATATTTCGGCCAGAGTTCTTTCGTCACACTTCTGTGACCTCATCAGTGGTCCTTTGCTTTCTGCTTTCTTTTTTGTGCCTCTCCTTACTAACGTTCTGCCATTTTGTATTCCTGTTGCATGTGTCTTTATTTGCGCTTGCGTAAATCGCTGTGTGTGTCTATGTTTGCTAAGTGTGTGTTTGGGAATGTGTACGGTACCTGCATTACCGGTATCCCCTGTTTATTCACGTTCAATTAATTTTATTAATTTTATTCATTTGTATTTTTTTTATCTGCTTACTTTATTATTTCTTCTTTCTCTGTATTAATTTATTGTATTTTGTGTATATATTTAATTATTTAATTCCAATTATTTATCTATCTATAATATTAGTTTCATATTAACAATTTATGGGGATCTTATTCTGTCATCAGGTTGTGTTGTGGGGGCTTGTGCTAGAGTTCCATTCTAGTTTTCTATTTAGGCTAGGTTTATCTTCTATTATGTGTGTACTACTAGTAATAATTCCCCGATGCAGTACCAGGTACTGGCTCTCATGGCTTCAGATGTTAACTGATTGGTAGTGTTATCATGTACGTTGTTTTGTCTTGGTATAAAAGATTTGCTACAGCGAATATTCTACTCAATACCACAGATATGCTTGTCAGTTACTTAACCATAACCAGTAGATAATGTTCCTTAGTGGTTGACGATGTGAGCATTTCTGATCACCTGCAGAAGTAGTGACTGAGTATCATAGCCATGTGTTAAGAGGAATGAATTTTTTAGGGTTTGGATAATTCACCTTTGATAACAAGGGTGTTTTGTTCAATTTCCTTAAACAATCCTTATTCAGGGACCTTTTGAGCGGGATAAGCTACGCGACCTGAAGAAAATTCTAACTTTGCCCCACCTGCAGGTCATGCTCTGTTTATCTTGATATGAGATCACCATGTTGTGCACATGTGGTTGTGGTGCATGTGCCTGGTGTACTCTTATTAAACGGGTAGTTATGATGGGTATAATGGGCTTCGCGTATTTTATCCCTGTGTCACTTTGATGACATGCACTGCTCTCTTATCCAATAATAATAATAATACTAATAATACTAATGATAATAATAATAATAATAATAATAATAATAATAATAATAATAATAATAATAATAATAATAATAATAATAATCTGATCCAACTTTTTAGATATCAACGAGTGTCGAAAAAAGCCTTGTGCATGGAATGCTAGATGTATCAACACACCCGGTTCCTATCGTTGTGTTTGTGACCGTGGATATACAATGGGACGACGTGAATGTGTTGGTAAGTAAACAAATATAATACACATACACGCGCGCGCGCACGTACACACACACACACACACACACACTCACACACACACACATACACTATCAGCTTCAGTTATCTTTACATAACATAACATTTTGTCAGAGCAGGTACGTGCCTGCATCCTCAGATGTATGTAGTAGGGATGAAGAAAATTGAACGAAACCGCAGAAGACGGGTTTCGGCAGTCGCGCGCTGTTCCGCTGCCGTCGCGGTCGTCGTCGCAAACTCCTCGCCTAATTTCTAAAATTTTTTTTTTTTTTTTTTTGGTTGGTTGGTCTTCCATTGGTCGGTTGATGTTATGTGGATCAAAAAATCACTGATATCTTTTAATACTAGCTAAATGTCAGAGAGGCGGTTTGTGGAAATGCTTTTGTGACAAACATAGACCACATCTGCTCATTGTCAAGGGATTCTTAAGGGTGTCGTAGCTTCTGTACATGTCTGAAAATCATCAACAGCGTTCCCAAACTCAATAGAATAGAAAATATTACATGGAACCTCTTGGTAGACTTTCACCCTAACAATTGACGCTGCGACCCAAAATGCTGCCATGAGAACAACACCTAGTACTGTTATTTTTAAGGTCTACTGAGTCTGTGTTCGAGGTATCGAGGAGAAATTCGGTAAAAATATAGAAACAGAATCGAGAAATAAAAAAAAAACTTAATGATAATAACAACACAATGATAATAATGATAATAATAATAACACTAATAATAATAATAATAATAATAATAATAATAATGATGATGATGATGGTGACGATGTTGGTGATGGTATTGATGATGATAATAATAATAATAATAATAATAATAATAATAATAATAATAATAATAATAATAATAATAATAATGATAATAATAATAATAATAATAATAATAATAATAATAATAAGAAGAAGAAGAAGAAGAAGAAGAAGAAGAAGAAGAAGAAGTATGATTTTGTATACTTGTCACAAGATTCAAGGATGGGGTACAATATAGGACAGGCATAATTTTGGGGTTTACATAGAATAAAGAAATGATTAAAAAAGGTAAATATACAAGGTATACACTGAAAAAAAAGGGACACATACATAGCATACAAAGGTAAAAATAAAAGGAAGGGAAGGATGATAGAGATGTGGCCCTCCTGATACAAGAAGGCCTCTAAGCATAATCGAGGCACTCCACTGTCCGTGATTTTCCTGAAACCTTAGGATCAAGTACCCTCTCCAATTCCTTCTCTCCGACTCGCAGATCTACACTTAAAGAGGTACCATCAACTCTTGCTATTTTGTAACTATCACCTACCTTTTAATAAGCTCACTCGAGGATAGACTTACCTCTCCACTCTCACTCTTATTTTCAAGTGAGACTTGAAGAGGTCAGTGAGAGTTCTGCCAAAGAGGAATGTATCTGTCCTTATGCCTTTCAGCCCTGTCCACCAAACAACCTCTTTCGCCACAGCCACCAGGCAAAGGAGAATTGTCTTGCCTTCTCGATCGAAGGAAGTCGGTGGTATGATCAACACTACAAACTCAGCCGACAGACGGATCCGTCCCACATGTGGCTGTAGCTGTTCAACATAACCCCACGATAATAACTAAAACAACAACAATAATGTATCTATTTTCTAAACATGTGACAATTGTTTCTTTTTCATTTTCTAGATGTAAATGAGTGCAGACAGAGACCGTGTGGTAGAAATGGTAGATGTGTCAACAAAATAGGATCTTACAGATGTTTCTGTAACCGAGGGTATCGTTGGGACGGGAAAACATGTACTGGTAAGTACAGCCTAAATAGACAACAAATATATATGTATAATTTGCTTCAAGTTCTAATAATAATAATAATAATAATAATAATAATAATAATAATAATAATAATGACAATAGCTCTTTCTACTGGAAATGCAATACGGGGGAAGGGATTAAGCCGATTGCCTCGACCCCAATGTTCCACTGGTACTTAATTTATCTACTTTGAAATGATGAAAGGCAAAGTCAGCCTCGGCGGAATTGGAACTCAGAACGTAGCGACGGACGAAATACCACTAAGCATTTCGTGTGGCGTTCTAACGGTTCCGCCAGCTCGCCACCCTAAATAATGATACTACTACTACTACTACTAATAATAATGATAATAATAAAATAATAGTACTCTGGCAAAAGAATTTGATAAGCTTAAAAAATATAAAGATTTGTTAATCAAAATCGAAAAGATGTGGCATCTCAAGACGGTTACAATACCAGTGATTGTAGGAGGGCTTGGAATGATCAGAAAAGGAACTAAAAATTCCATGTAGGAATTGCAAAAATGTCTTAACTAGTACGTCACACATATTGAGAAGATCATTGCCGCTGGAAATTTTCTTTCTCTTTTCCTCCCTTCATTTTCTTTGTTGACATTTTTACTTTTTATTTTTCTCTGTTTTTTTCTTCCACTTTTTCTCTATCACATGACTTGGTACATGGACAATTAGGTGTGTTTATTTTAATGGCCTACCAGTGTATACAGTGCGTTTCTCTGCCTTAGGTGTCAAAAGGCACTCGGCAAGAAATGGAAGCAGAATTGAAAGAAGATAATAATAATAATAATAATAATGATAATAATAATAATAATAATAATAATAATAATAATAATAATAATAATAATAATAATAATAATAATGATAATAATAATAATAGTAATAGTAATAATAATAATGATGATAATAGTAATAACAATAAAGATTTTCATTTGATATTGCAATACATATATTTTCAGACATCAACGAGTGTAGAAGGAGAGTCTGTGGTCGTTATGCAAGATGTTACAACACACCTGGATCCTACTATTGCAAGTGCTACGGTCGTGGCTACCAAATGATCGGAAAGAGATGTGTAGGTAAGTAGAAGACAACAATAACGATAGCAATATTACACACACACACACACACACACACACACACACACACACATATATATATATATATATGTATGTATATATATATTATATATATACATATATATCTGTGTGTGTGTGTGAGTGTGTTCGTAAGTATACTCATGAACATGCATGTATGTATGTATGTATGTATGTACAGGAAATTCTTATCTACTTAGTATCTAGCCGATATCAAATTAATGATGATAATAATAATAATGATAACAATAACAACAACAACAACAACAACAACAACAACAACAACAACAACAACAACAATAATAATAATAATAATAATAATAATAATAATAATAATAATAATAATAATAATAACAATAATAATAATAATAATACAA
>NC_069009.1:11814617-11817501 GCF_001194135.2 Octopus bimaculoides
AATAATAATAATAATAATAATAATAATAATAATAATAATAACAATAATAATAATAATAATAATAATAATAATAATAACAACAATAATAATAATAATAATAACAACAACAACAATAATAATAATAATAATAATAATAATAATAATAATAATAATAATAACAATAATAATAATAATAATAATAATAATAATAATAATAATAATAACAATAATAATAATAATAATAATAATAATAATAATAATAATAATAATAATAATAATAACAATAATAATAATAATAATACAACTAAGAAACTATTACAAAATAACCACCGTAGGACTACAAAATACATCAGAAGTATGGAATACTAATACAAATAGCCACAAAACACGAACAAAACAAAAAATATTTTCAGTTTTTAAGGAAGCTGACAAATTCAAAACAGGAAATTATATTACCTAAGAACTATGAAGGAAAAGAAGAAACAACAAAAGCTGTAACACTGGAACAGCAACGGATTATGATAAGATGATGTCAAGAAAAGCTCCCTCGTAGCAAATACTGGGTTAAAATAAACAGATAAGAGAGAGACAAAGCAAAATCCCAACTATCGCTGAGAAGCGCAGGACTCCAAGCAGAGACTGAAGACCAAAGCCTCCCCACCAGAAATTACCAAGAACATGTAATGAAAAGAAATACAAGTAACTGCAGAATATGTGGTGATGGGCAAGAAACAGTAAATCGTACTGTCTCTGGCTGCCTAGTCATGGCTAAGAAGGAATATATTCACAGATACGACATGGTTGGGACCTATATACACTGGAAGCTATGCTGACACTATGAAGTAACAATAGAAAAAAATATGGTTTAAGCACACGTCAGAAAAGGTCACAGAAAATGAGAAAGCAAGCATAGTATGGGATATGCGAGTATACAGAAATGGAGAAATTAAGGCCAATAGACCGGATACAGTTGTCAGAGATCATTAAGAAAAAAATGCTTTTTTATCGATCTATCAATACCAACAGACGACAATGTTTCTCTAAAAGAAACGGAGAAGCTTTCAGAATGTAAACATCTGGAAATAAAGTTAACTCGAATGTGAAATCTAAAAGCAGAGACAATTCTTATCATGTGGGCGCATTAGGTATGATAAAAAATTATTCAGACAATTACATAACAAAATCACCAGAACGAAGAAGTATATATAACATACAGAAATTAGCACCACTAGGCACCGCACACATCCTACGGAAAACACTTTTAATACTGTAAAAGTGAGTGCATCACAACAACCACAGCACATATCCAAGGCACATAGAGCTGCGCTCGGTAGTGCAGTGAAAGCCCGTGATAAAAATTTGACCACTGAATAATAATAATAATAATAATAATAATAATAATAATAATAATAATAATAATAATAGTAATAATAATAATAATAATAATAATAAGAGCATGGACACTGCACACATCCTACGCAAAACACTTTCAATACAGTAACCATAAGAGCATCACAGCAAACCACAGCACATACCCAAGGCACACAGAGCTGCGCTCGGTAGTGAAGTGAAAGCACGTTATAAAAATAAAACTACTGAACAACAACAACAATAATAATAATAATAATAATAATAATAATAATAATAATAATAATAATAATAATAATGGTTACATACTTTACTACAAGGACATCCATTTTGGTGAAGAGGACGAGTTCTCTTCGAGGGATGGAGGGAAAGGAGTCGGGTTTATTTTGGGAAATTAAAGGTTTAGATATAACAGAAGAGGCCAGAACAGAAAAGGTTTCCGTTCGTAGAGGAGCAATATGGCTTCTCCCGTTTTAGAAGAAAGTTTTAGGAACCATCTTTTAGTATTTGAGAGAGAGAGAGAGATAAACTAGTTGCGGTGAGATCTCCGTATGGACCCTTAATCCACGAGGTGAAAAGAAGTGAATATGGACAGAAGACTAAGGATGTATCTGTGCAGTGATTTTAAGGGTGTGTACGAAAGAGTCAGATATGGTTAGAAACGGGGTATAGGTGAAGGGATAATGTGATGAAGGAAGAGCTGAGGGTTAATATGGAGAGAAAGTACGAAGTCTCGGCGAGAACCTTAGAAAAGGAGTACGCTTCAGTGTATAGTGACTAATGTAAAACAATTACAAAACCAATAATATAAATCTTATTAGTTCCTTATTTATATGTTCAATGTTTATTTCTCCTTCACATTTCAGACATCAACGAGTGTTTAAGGAATCCTTGTCCTTCTGGTTCGACCTGTCACAACTTCCCAGGCTCCTACCGTTGTGCATGTAAAAGAGGTTACTACTTTGCAAATAACACTTGTATTGGTAAGTAAACTATAAAAACTAACCCAGAAGAGCAAAAATAAATATTCTAAGTCCACATTGGTTTACCAAAATAGTTTGTGGTGATTGTTTAACCCTAGGTTAATAATGATCCGGCAGGTTTAAAATATGTAGTTATTTAGTCAAGATAAGGTGATCTATTATTTCAAATATACCACCTGTGTTATTAAATAGACGATCATACTTTTGTACATGTAAACAATCATTGGTTCTTTCCTGCTTTTGTGTATAAATAACATTTATTTATTTGTTTTAACAGATTACAACGAGTGCAAATATAAAGGAAGATGTGACCAAATCTGTATCAATACTCCCGGATCCTACTATTGCCGCTGTAATAAGGGTTATGAAATATTTAAGAATCGTTTTTGCGTGGGTAAGTTCATCATTTCTATATAATATTTTACGCAACACGCGCGCGCGCCACATATTGTCCTTTCTATCCGTAATAGAACAACATCTACTCTGTCCAGTTCCACATTACCAGAAGGCCCTTTATCTCATCCTTCTGACACGTGGTTGTTCAATCTGGTCTT
>NC_069009.1:11817511-11822902 GCF_001194135.2 Octopus bimaculoides
AATACTCCCGGATCCTACTATTGCCGCTGTAATAAGGGTTATGAAATATTTAAGAATCGTTTTTGCGTGGGTAAGTTCATCATTTCTATATAATATTTTACGCAACACGCGCGCGCGCCACATATTGTCCTTTCTATCCGTAATAGAACAACATCTACTCTGTCCAGTTCCACATTACCAGAAGGCCCTTTATCTCATCCTTCTGACACGTGGTTGTTCAATCTGGTCTTAAAGGGTTCTTCCTTTATACCCGCATTTTGTACCTTCTTAGACACCTTCAGATTATTGGAGACAGCCACTGTCACATATATAACTATTTCTCTATTGCTTTCATTATTACGAAAGCATGTGACATTACCTCAATATCAAAGCCTCTTTTTGTACTGGGTTTAGGCAGTTTACTTAAAGATTTTCTAGCCCTTATTTAACATCTGAGTGACGTAAACTCACAGCTTTATAAGGACGTGTGTAAATAGTGAAAGAAACAACTACACAATATAACATCAACTGGAAAGTTCTAGAGAAGTGCACAAACAGCTGAAAGTTAGTGGGAGCTTTAGACTCTGTATAACAGAGAAACGGATGATACTGAATGAATCGCTCATCCCAGACGCATACCGAGATAATAAGCATGATAATGTTCCATTTTAACATCATCAGAGCAATTTTAAAATTATACGGCTGGTTAGGTATCCCATAAATATAGGGAACGACTAATTTCTATCGTATATATTGTTGTTTTTTGTTATTTTTTTTTTACTTATGTTTGTTCTTTTCCTACTTATTTTCAGACATCAACGAATGTAGGTGCAACAATGGTGGCTGTCCTTTCCCCTACAGATGTATTAACAGACCCGGACACCACTACTGTGATTGCCCCTTCGGGTTTGGAGTTAAAGGGAACATGTGTCACCTTTTGATACCTCAAAAGAACTTGAACTTTACTCTCCCCAATAATCCAACTGTCATACCAAGAATGAAGCCACAAGTACATTCCACAACGTTGGCACCAAATAAAAGTTAAATCAGAGGCGAGGCAAGATGGTCATAAATGAAATGCCTACCATTTGTCTTTTTGATAATTCTCCTCAATCGTAGCTGTCATGGAATCTAAACGACATCTACAACAAAATTATTATCGACTATTACTATCTATCACACATTATGTATTGTAGTCCTCGATACACATAGTCTAAACCCTCACTAGCTGCTAATAAAACAAGTACACCGACATACCCATAACATTGGAAATATAAACATCATCCAATATTAAACCGTTGACAGTGGAACATCTCTGCGGGGTAACCTCCATAACAGGTCATCTTCTCTTTGGGTGACTTCCATATGACATAGGTCATCTTCTCTTTGGGTGACCTCCATATGACATAGGTCATCTCTGTCTTATATGATGACCACATCAGGTAATCATTTCACCAGGTCACATGAGGATAATCCCATATTCACATTATGTCACCTATACACTATTTCATCTTTATATATATTTTGAGTTTATATCGTTGATTAATTTCATCAAATTAGTTAAATAAATGATAATTAAAAAAAAAAACATTGCGTTTGCTTCTCTCTGTCTCTTAATGTAGCACCTATGAAGAGTAACCCCTACTGTGTATATATATATATATATATATATATATATGTGTGTGTGTGTGTGTGTGTGTGTGTGTGTGTGTGTGTGTGAGTGTGTATGTGTGTATGTATGTATACATACATAACTTTGTATATGTGTGTGTGTGTGTTTGTACAGAAATTAAATAATTGACAAAGGAAAAGCAATTATACAATGATCCTTAATTGGCTTACAGCTGTATCTGCTTTGAGATGCATTGCTTTCACAGTTATGCATTTGTGTAAGCATGACTGATTAGAATTTAGGACTTGTTATCCCGTTTTGTGTGCAGAATGTGATTTCGCATCTTACATGGAGTATGGTCGTAGCATGGCTAATGATACACAGACATGCGAAGAGGTTGCAACATCTCCATCGTCTCTTCGCGGTCAGTATTTGTGGTCACTGTTTGTCAGATTTACAGTTTTCACAGCTTGAGTTTTGAAATGAAACATCGTCCTGAGCCAAACGTTCTGGATCGACAGCATCATCGAAGAAACTCTGGGTGTCGATGGCCTTACGGGCCAGGGGCTATAGATAATTTCAGAAATGCCTGGCCTGGCAGTGTTAACAGATATTATTGACTTTGGGGATACACTTTACAGGCAGCTTGGCTTGTCAGCGATGCGAAAGGATGGATGGAGCCGTCATGCACGCACTTAATAATGCATGAATGCATGAGCATTGCTGACTGGTAGAGGTAAGACATTGTCACTGCGTTTCGTTGGTCGAGAAGAATACTCTGCCAGTGGCTAAAGTGGAAAAGGTTACGTTTTAGGCTCCATTTCAAAAGGAAAGTAAGAATGAAAAAGGACATGGTGCCCCACTACCTTCTGGTGTGACATAGTTGAATGTGACTTGATGGCTTACGTTTGTAGGATTGGTAGAAGAGGTGAGAATAAGGTGTCATCAGAAGTAACTTTCGCAGTCGGAATGATCCTATATCTGTATGATTCCTTGTTTGCTCTTACGCCAAACTCCCTACACTTAGGTAACTTTGCTGTTACATTTTTGTTAATCGTTATTGTTTTTATTAGTCACATGTATTGTGTTGAGTCAACCGTTTTGCAATATCGGAACAAGCAATAATCATAAGAAAAATTAGTGTGGCTTCAGTTCGATTCTCACAAGATCCCGAAATACATTCGGAGTCATTCGAGCGGTATGAGATCTTGGAATGGTCTTGCTGCGCAACAGCTCGCTTTCTTCTAACCAATCTCGAGTATTTTTGCCACACAATTTCATATATCTACTCCAGTATAACTTGGCATCTATGGTTCGAGTGGCCAGAATTAACTCGTAGTGGATTATCTCCTGGTAATCCCATCAGACGCAAAGCATTATCTTATGTACGAAACGCCCATGTTTGGCGACGAGTTCCGGGAGTTGACCCTTGCTCAACCACACCTTATGAACGTTAGGGTGTCGAGAAAATGTCTCTCTTATTTTAATTAGTTGTTCCGAACACTCCCGCCGTTTGTGACGCTTCATCAGCCAAGAGGAGATGGAAGCTTCAGTGAAAGAATTCTTCGCCTGAAGGGCAAGAACTGGTATCAGCGTGGGGTCAAAGAATCGGCAGAATGGTGGCTGCAATTGGTGCAACATCATGACATCTATTTTATGTGCTAGGCTGCTATTGTTGTAAGTTAATGAAAACATTGCAAAATGTTTGGCTCAACAGAATATATATAAACCACTGCTGCTCTTTGTGTTTCAATAAGGCAAATATTTCATTTGCATCTCTCGTGGGCAATAGTATTAAAGGAAGAGAGAAGGCAGAAAGGTTTGCGGAAAGACACCGATTCTCACTTCGGTCAAACGCTCATCGACTTTCTTCAATTTCCACTGGGGAAGGAAAGTGAGATTGGAGAAGAAGGTGCTCTCTCTCTCACCCTCTCTGCCTCTCCCCGTCTGCTGTCTGTCTGTCTGTCTCTCTCTCATTGTCTCTCTCTCTCATTGTCTCTCTCTCTCTCATTGTCTCTCTCTCTCTCATTGTCTCTCTCTCTCATTGTCTCTCTCTCTTTCTCTCATTGTCTCTCTCTGTGTCTCTCTGACTTACCTTATAGATTAGATGACAGCAGTTGGAGAAGGGCTTGTTTCCTCCGTAGTCTGGCTAATTCTGGATCTGCAGGAATCCTTGATTCTCGCTAGATGAAGACCCTTCTGTATCCACAGGACTACATCAGCAATGTGTTGACATATTTTCTACAGTCTTTAACATTTCCTCCCACTCTCTTCAACTTATCCCTTATGTAAACCCCAATACAACTTATACACCTATAACTCACACCTTCTATCACTAAGACAAACAAAACTAATTCTTGATCTGGTCTTTCATACTTGCATGCTGAATGACAGAGCTTTCATTCATCCCTGGGTAACTATAAGTTCATTCCTGCTCAAGTTCTTTTATAACAGTTTCAACATCCAACATGATTGAATTTTATATTTTCTGGAAAAGTCGCTTTGGCACACCTATCAAAACCAAATCCCATCCTAAAAGTTATCTTTGAATGCTTTCACAGTATGTTACATGCCTTCAAGTTCACCATTTTCTTGCCCATAGAGTTTTAAATCATGAAGTTTTAAGTCCATATGAAACAGGTGGCTTATTTTCTTGTTAGGTTTCAGCCCATACCCTCTTCTGTTAAGTTCACTTGTAAGGTGTATTATAGCTTTGAAAATCGTGGAAGTGCAAGTGAGTCACTTTGGAAAATTCCACTGTTGTCGCTAATGTTGTTCGAAGCTAAAACACCATTAGAATAATATGATTGGAGATTCGTGTTACACAGTGTAATATTATGCTTCAGGATGTTTGAATTTACAAGAGAAATTTTGAAGATGTCCAGCGATTTAAGGATCCGTGAATGCATTATGCTCTCAAAAGTCTGTTGAAATCAAACCATGCGAAACAGATTTCTTCCCTTGGTAAAATAGTTTCCAAGCATCATGTGATGAATTAAGAGTTGATCTTTGTATCCGTATGAGCTTCGTCAGCACGCTCTAGAAAATAGTGTTCTCTTCCATAAATACAAACTTTCTCCAAGAAAATAGGTGTTAAAATTCTATAAGTTCTTGATAAAGAGGTTACGGGCGGATAGACCGTTTTGGTTTTGGCATGTGGTTTCATTGTTTGCGCGTAGGTAAGTAATTACACCTGTTAACTACTCAGAAGTTTTCTCAGGAGATCTCACCGGCGAGTTGTCAAAATGGTTAGCACGCCGGATACAGATTTTTCTAGCATTTCCTCCGTAGTTCTACGTTCTAATTCTGCCGTTGTCCATTCAAACCTTTTACCCATCCAGAGTCAGTATAAAACTAATCAATGAAGCTCTGCAGTCGATATAAGCCTCTAAACTCCCTCACCAAATGTCAAACCTAATGCCTTTATTGGAAACGAATGTTATTATTATTATCATTGAGTGAGAGAGCAGTGCATGCCATCAAAGTGACACTGGGGTAAAATATACGAAGCCCAATATACCCATCATAACTACCCGTCTGATAAGGGCACACCAGGCACATGCATCACAACCATGTGTACGCGACATGGTGATCTCATATCAAGATAAACAGCGCATGACCTCGCAGGTGGGGCCCAGTTAGAATTTTCTTCAGGTCGAGTAGCCCATCCCGCTCAAAAGATCCCTGAATAAGGTTCGTTTAAGGATGCTGAGCAAAACACCCATGTTTCCAAAGGTGAATTATTCAAACCCCAAAGAATTCCTCTCAGCACATGGCTATGATGCTCCCCCGCTACTTCT
>NC_069009.1:11826078-11828755 GCF_001194135.2 Octopus bimaculoides
AATTTTATAACGTGCTTTCACTTCACTACCGAGCGCAGCTCTGTGCGCCTTGGGTATGTGCTGTGGTTTGCTGTGGTGCTCTTATGTTTACTGTATTGAAAGTGTTTTGCGTAGGATGTGTGCAGTACCCAGTAGTGCAATTTTCTGTATGTTATATATATTTGTAAGTCCTGGTATTTTTGTTATGTATTTGTCTGAATATGTTTTTATTATACCTAAGGCACCTACTATGATAGGAATTGTTTCTGTTTTTAGATTCCACATTCGAGTTACCTCTATTTCCAGGTCTTTGTATTTTGAAAGTTTTTCCATTTCTTTTAGGGAAACGTTGTCATCTGCTGGTATTGATACATCAATTAGAAAGCATTTTGTCTTCATGATCTTTCACATTATTATTTATATAAATTATTTAAGGTGACGAGCTGGCAGAATCGTTAGCATGCTGGATGAAATTTTTAGCGGTATTTTGCCCGTCGCTACGTTCTGAGTTCAAATTCTGCCAAGGTTGACTTTACCTTTAATCCTTGCGGGGTTGATAAAATAAGTACAAGTTGAGTGCCGACGTCGATGTAATCGACTTAACCCTGTCCAAAAAATTTCAGACCCTGTTCCTGTAGCAGAAAAGATTATTATTTATATTTTTTGAATGGCGGCGTCCTGGCAGAATCGTCAGCACGCCGGACAGAATGTTTAGCGGCATTTCGTCCGTCCTTTTATCCTGAGTTCAAATTCCGTCGAGGTCGGCCTCGCCTTTCATCCCTTCAGTGTCGTTGGAATAGGTACCAATTGAGTACTAGGGTCGATGTAACCGACTTTCCCCGTCCCTATATTTCAGCCTATATTAAAAAGAATTATTTATATTTGTTGAATCTGCTTGTAAGGGAAACAACTCGCGGATGCTTTCCTGAGTTATTGCCTCTATCTCAAAATATACCTTCAATAGATTTCTCTGTAGTTATGAATCTCTTTGATCATGTGTTGTTTGTGCATCACGTGATAGAATGACGTCACCACAGAATATCTTTTCAGCTGTACCAGAGTGAAGGATATCACACACATCAGAAGCAGCTTCCCCCAAATATCTGCGAGATGCTACCTTCCTCTGAGACATGATATATTTGCAAAGTCTATTTACAATGCTATCCCTAGGAAGGATTGCTCTGACATATACATCAAAAACATATCACAACCAACATTGGAACATCCAAATAAAGATATCAATTCCGTGCAAACATAACAGAGCCGATATTGTTCTGTGGCACAGGGAACAATAGACATGCGCTCTTGTAGAGCTCAACTGCTCAGGAGATGAGAATTTGCAATCACAATTCTAAGAAATAACAAATATTTATGGTGAGATAATGTAAAACTTACAGCCCTTGTACCCTGACAATGAATTCTCATTTTGTCCCTAATATCATAAGTCCATTAGGTTATGTACCGAGACAAATTTTCAAAGAACCTAGCAGCACTTGGTTTCATGGAAAAATCATAAGAGACTGATGCGGATGACAGTCTTTAGGTGAATAGATACATACATTTGCGTGTGTGCATCGACAGTTCAACCAACACACGAACTGAACCACATATTCAAAAACACCGTGAAATCCCTTACCTCAAAATGTGTTTGATAGTAAGCGGCTTGAACACTCTGAACACGAGCCTAAGTTAGAATAAAGGAAAAAAAATCATCCAACCATCCATACGTACATACATACATAAATATGTCTGTAAATACATACATACATACATACATACATACATACATACATACATACATACATGGCGAGGAATCCTGATACGTTGGCACGGAAAACTATTCATCCTCCCGGATAATGATGCAATCTGATATAACTATTGCCTTTAGAAAAGCCTGATAAAAAGAATTGTTCTATATAAAGCAAACTTCTTTGGAAAGATCGTCGCAGAATCAAACACTGAAATACATTCCTCGCAGAAATTACTCTACGTAACCATGACGACGTAAAAGCCGGTCATCGTTATCGGAGATGAAGGAACTCTCGAGAAAAATTGTTATATGGAATCTGTAACTGAATCAACACCTATACCAGTTCCACAAACGATTTAGTGAAGATGCTTCAAACAGATACATGAAGAGACTTGCAGCTAGGACCATTTCAAGATACCTATGGCAAAATTGACTGAGTACCTGGCGAGTAACAATGGCAATTCATGATGTGCGATGCCCAGGAAATGTTAACGTGAATTCTGTAAATCCAATCTATTTACATCTCTGTGATGATTCGTTAGACATTTCAGATCAATCTGAGATTCTTTAGATTGATAAATGCTCGCATTTCGGTGTGAGCATCGACAGCTCAGCCAACAAGCCAACTCATCCACATACTTATAAAATAAAACGGGGATTCTCCTTAAAAGAACTTAAAGAATCATGAAAAACAAACGTACGTGCATATTACAGTTACCTCTCTCTCTTTCTTTCTTTCTCTTTCTGCCACTTCAGTATATACTCTTTTACTCTTTTACTTGTTTCAGTCATTTGACTGCGGCCATGCTGGAGCACCGCCTTTAGTCGAGAAAATCGACCCCAGGACTTATTCTTTGTAAGCTTAGTACTTATTCTATCGATCTCTTTTTGCCGAACCGCTGAGTTACGGGGACGTAAACACACCAGCATCGCTTGTCAAGTGATGTT
>NC_069009.1:11828887-11829953 GCF_001194135.2 Octopus bimaculoides
CACACACACACACACACACACACACACACACACACACACATATATATACATACACATATACGACGGGCTACTTCCAGTTTCCGCCTACGAAATCCACTCACAAGGCTTTGGTGGGCCCGAGGCTATAGTAGAAGACACTTGCCCAAGGTGCCACGCAGTGGGACTGAACCCGGAACCATGTGGTTGGTTAGCAAGCTACTTACCACACAGCCACTCCATGTGGTTGGTAAGCAAGCTACTCACCACAGCCACTTTTCTTATTTTGACACAGGGGGTTAAGCAGTTTTCAGGGGTGGATTAATCGATTACACAGACCTCAGTTCTCAATTTTTGTTATTTCATTGATTCTGAACGAAGAAAAGACACACTCGGCCTCGAAGAAATATTAACTCAGAACGCTACGAAGAAGGAAATGTCGTTAAGCATTTTCTCCGACGTTCAAAAGATTATGACACCTCGTTGGTTTCATGCTGTGACTCCGCCCCTATTACTATCTCTAAGGGAGGCTACTTACAAATACTTAAGATCAACTTAAGAGGGTCTTATGTCTGCTACAGATGTAGATCAAACTCAGTAATTTATTGTTAACTATTTTATTGGACCTGAAATTGTGAAAGGCAAAGTTGACTTGAAACCAAAATTTGACTCAGATCTTTAAGACATAAGAAATGTTGCTTTGCATTTTCTACAATGGGCTACAAATATTGCCACGTCATTATACCTTATAACACGGCCTTTCAATGAACATCTAAGGGAGGCAACTTTACAATACTTCGATTATATATCTACAGTTAACTCACTATGGTCTAACGTATTGTTAGAAATAACAGTCTGGTACCCTGTAATTTGATTTTACATTTTTCATAGAGAATTGAAGGGTAGTTGACGAAGCATCTGTAAAATATTGCCCTATAAGCAATCTCACATGATGCTAGAAATAACGGACAAGTTCATTCAAATTCGTATCGTTTTTTATACAAAAAGAGGATTATTTCAGATCAGACACATTTGTTGAAATTCAAGTGGTTTCCGACTGTGTCAGTTGCTCTTATATATATATATATAT
>NC_069009.1:11831768-11833505 GCF_001194135.2 Octopus bimaculoides
TATATATATATATATATATATATGTCGCTGGGTTCACCACTTCTTTCCCCTTTGTTATCTCCCCTTTCTCTTAGCTCTCCTGTGTGAACCTTCTGTCCGGCATTCGCCATGATAGATCGCTGACCACTACATTTATATTTTTCTCCTTGTTTCTCTCCTTATTTCTTTCTGTGTTCCTTTCTCTATTCCCGATGTGTTCCTATTCTCTATCCCCACCTGTCTTCGTCTGTTGTTTTTTTCGTAAATTCTCCCATATATACATATATATACACATATGCGCTTTTATGTCGCCGTGTGTGTTTGTGTCAACGTGTAAGTGCTTCTATGTATATCCGTGTATATGTGTCCATACTTATAATATATATGGTATGTGTGCGATCATCTTAGAATTTGGATGTAACTGTTTCCATGTTAGTATGTGTATTTGTGTCTGTCGATTCGTGCGTAGTTTTGAGGTTTTTGTCGGGGAAACGGATGAATGAATGAAAAACACATAGGCCTTCTTTCCGAATATTATCTTTCTGCTACTGACGCCATAAAAGTCTTTGACTGATTAATTACCATTCAACGGCGGGGGTTCTCAACAATTTTTGTCTATGGACCCCATTGAGTGCTATTTTATTTTGGTGGACCCCATAAACATTCGATGTTTAAGAACTAGTTTTATAGGAACTCCTTCCAAGATACTACTTTTCTTTTTGCATATGAACTTGTGTAGGTTGATCTATGTAAAACGTCAGAGAAATAAACCTGGCTCTTTCTTGCAATATGTACAAATGCAAGCATCTAAGGAAATTTTTTTGTTACTTAACTTTAAAATGTTATTATTTTGTTGCGTGGATCCCCAAACATCTTCTATGGATTCTCAGGGGCCATGTGAACACGACTGAAAACCCCCGTTCTACCGGCTATACTTTGGTCTATAAGATTAATTCCTACAGAAGTTTTGTTAACTTTAATTTGGCTTTCTTCTAAACCTTTTTATTAAGATTTATTGTCTTAAAACTACAAGTAGATATCAAGTGAAAATAGTAAGTTATTGGTCTATTTACATATCAAGACATATCCAAATGAACTCATCCCAAAACGTTCCCTTGGTCGATGCTGCCTTCAAATCATGAAATCTGAGGAAACAAATGGAGTATAGGATTATTACACATTTCCATATATGTTATGTCTTTTATTACGTAAGATTCTTTGTGATATGTGATGAAAATAGTATCATTTTACAGAAACATTTGAAATGGAAAATTGCCTTCTCCTTTTCTCAGTTAAATTGTTACATTTATTTATTCATCCAGCGAGGCTTATATTTAACCATACCATAGCGTTGTGTGGTGCTCCAATTTATATCAATCCAAGTCGTACGGATACTGTTTTGATTTTGGAATAATACGCTATCCAAGACCTGGCATTATGCGCTAATGAGGTGACAATGAGGTTTATAATTTTCCCCTTGAATATCTATCTATCTATCTATCTATCTATCTATCTATCTATCTATCTATCTATCTATCTATCTATCTAAAAATCAAAATAAGCAACACGGATTTTACTGCAGTCATCTTTAAAATCCGTGTTGCTTGTTTTGATTTTTTGATCACCTTGCTTTTAGAATGGTTTTTGGATAATAACATACTGTATTCTGGTGCCTAAACATAAGTACCATATCCAATTTTGAATCTAAACCTAAATATCTATCTATCTATCTATCTATCTATCTATCTATCTATCTAT
>NC_069009.1:11833605-11834262 GCF_001194135.2 Octopus bimaculoides
AGCGGATAGAGATAGTGTAGGATGTCCACAATTAAAAATAGTCAGCTACAAGGATCACAAGTTTGTGACGTGTACGCTCGACTTAGATAAGTCACATAGGCAGGGTCCCGGTTACTGGAAACTAAACGCTTCGCTCTTAGCGCGGCAGGTTTACAGGAACCGGATTAGCGAATTAATTAAGAGGGCGTTAACAACCGCTGGTGGTTTGCCCTGAAAATGGCAATTAAATCGGGATCTATTAGGTTTAGTAAAGAACTAGCGATAGATCGAAATAGAGTAGAGGGAGACTTAGTTAAGAAACTAGAAGAGGCACTTACAACTGGCAGCGCAACCAACGTTTTGCCTGGGAGGATGGCCCTCGACCAACACCTCAACGCCAAACACGAAGGTTGCGTCGTCAGAGCTAAAATGCGTGCCTTAAGGAACGAAGGGATCGAAGCTGCGCGAGAAGCCCGGGTGGCGAAGGCGCAACGCGGTAACAGAGCCACCATTCGGTCTCTAATCGATGAACAGGGATGTAGTTTGCTCGAACCCGAAAGGATGTGTGGAGCCTTTCAACAGCACTTTGCTCGACTGTTCGGTGCGAGCGGTGTGTCGGAACGCAGGATGGACTTCAGTGCCCTACCGGACCGGCCTGCCGCGGCTATCGGCGGGAGA
>NC_069009.1:11837132-11839729 GCF_001194135.2 Octopus bimaculoides
TATCTATCTATCTATCTATCTATCTATCTATCTATCTATCTATCTATCTGTCTGTCTGTCTGTCTGTCTGTCTGTCTGTCTGTCTGTCTGCCTGCCCGTCTATCTATCTATCTATCTATCTATCTATCTATCTATCTATCTATCTATCTATCTATCTATCCATCTATCTATAGCTACGTGTGCGGCGCGCGTGAGTGCACGTGTGTTTGTGTGTGTATATTTATGTGCCTGTGTCTCTGTGTGTATGTACGACGGCCTTCTCTCAGTTACTGTTTTCGAAATTACACTCACAGGGTTCTAGTCGGCCGGTGATTATAATAGAAGACATTTGTCCAAGGTGATAAGCAGTGGGATTGAACGTATGTGATCAGGAAGCAAGCTTCTGTCCACACAGTGACGCCTTCACCTTCAACAATGTCTGCTTTGTCACTAATTCTATCCATTTTGAATGGATCTCTCGATATTGAACACGTTAAGTCATATGATACAAAGCCATTCTCGTAATGAATAACTGAGATCATATATAGGTAGCGCGGTATCGAGTACTACATCCCACGTTTGCTGTCGTTGATGGAAGCAGGCACACACGCATACATACACACACATATATACTCTAATACTCACTGAAGCAAAGACACATTCTAACTCATTACAGACACACTACAACCATACGCTATCATTACCACAGCATCCAACACCACCATTACAACTACTGCAACAACCACAGTACAACTACAACCACAACGACAGCCATCACATCCACCACCATCAACTCTCCAATCACTCCCAAATTGCCAGCAAGGCTCAATAGAAATGAATGAGTTAAGAACAGATTTCTTTATTCAACAAGTTGTGAGGGAAGTCTGTCTGCACAGGATATTGTGAGCTGGAGACGTGGTGACAATAGAAGCTTGAAATGTTGCGTTTCTTCTCATGGGGAAACAATAATAGGCTTAACAGAATAATGGAAAGCCAAAAGATTGGCAAGAAGAAAACAACAAAGGAAATTTGAAAAGGACAAAGATTTAAAGGAAACGTGAAATATACGTGAGAGTCAG
Source organism: Octopus bimaculoides (assembly GCF_001194135.2). NCBI lineage: Eukaryota > Metazoa > Mollusca > Cephalopoda > Octopoda > Octopodidae > Octopus > Octopus bimaculoides. The sequence goes on from NC_069009.1 coordinate 11,838,191, forward strand.
GGAGAGATAGAAAGAGTAAATATTTTCATATATTTATACATATAGACTGAGTGAGTTGACCTTTTACGTAACGAATGTTTTTCTAGTTTTTGAGTGTGCACTAACGTGTTAAATATGATTGTACACAATATACAATATCGATCTATATATCTACAGGGTTGTCCGAAAGTCTTGTTATACCTTTACAAGTGAAGAACAAGTGATGCAGTAATCCAATGGATTTAGTTTATTCATTGAGGCTGTCACATATCGAGAAGATCTATACGAACACCGTTTCCGTGGCACAAAATGATGCGGCACCATTTCGTGTGTGATATTTTTCGAAGCTGTGCTTTGGTGATAGTTGCAAAGGCTCTCCGAACGGTGTCCTTCAACTGATGGGCATTCTGGTGTCGTTCATGTGATAATCTCTCCTTGATAATACCCACACAGTCGTGAGGTCGGGACTTTTGGGAAGCAAATCGACAGCTGCTGGAAGTTGTTGCGATCCTTGTCCTATCCATGTATCCCGAAAAACGTCATTTAGGTATTCCCGGACAGTGATAGCATACTGGAGTGGGGGCAGATCTTATATCACACACACAAAAAAAAAATAATGATAATAACTACAATAATAAATAATATGTAGTGGGATAACAAGATTTTCGGACCACCCTGTACCTTTGTCTATTTATCATTCCATTCGCCAATGTATCAATGCATCTCCATACACCTTTATGACTACCTACTTTTCTATCTATGTATTTTTCAATCTATCCTTTCTGTGTTTCAGTCACCATAATTATTTATCTCGGACTCAATCTGTTTATATCATTACCATCTCTTTATCTCTCTCTTTCTCTCTCACTCACTATGTCTCTCTTTCTCTTTTTCTTTCTCTTTCTCTTTCTCTCTCTCTCTCTCTCTCTCTCTCTCTCCATATATATATATATATATATATATATATATATATATATATATACTTGTCTATATAAGATTGACCAGTAACCGGTCTGTCAGTATGCTATAAGATCACTTAAAGTGATCTTCTTCTAGCATATTGACAGACCGGTTACTGGTCAATCTTAGATACACAAGTACTATAATCTTTTTAGGATCTCCAAAAATTTTTTTTCCTGAACCTTCTGATTCTTTTAATGTGCTAGTTTCCTGGTATTAAATGTTAATTAATATCAAATTAATATCAAATATATATATATATGGGAGAATATACAAATAATAACAACAGACGAGGACAGGTGGTGTAAATAACAAAAGTATATATTAGTATGACGCTCGGGAATACGGAAAGTCTTTGACGTTTCGAGCTACGCTCTTCAACAGAAAGAATACGGAGACAAGGAGAAAAACACGGAGAAAAAAAATTGAATAGTGTTCAGTCAACGGTCAATCATAATAATGGCCGATCATAACAATGGCTGACCGGAAGTTAGAAATTCTTATTTCAGGAGAGCTAATAAAGGGGGAGATAACAAACGGTGATCGGGAACGAGGGGCTGTGTGTGGGAGGTAGAATGCTGGTGGTCTTGACGTATGTAG
>NC_069009.1:11842200-11844810 GCF_001194135.2 Octopus bimaculoides
CTAAATTATATATTTATATATTATATACTGTGACACTTAATTTAATTTAAATTTTGATAAATTAAATTAAATCGAGTTTTTACTCGTAAATTTGGATTTTTATCCAGTGAAAACGTGGCCAATATATTATATTACTATCACTGTCTTTTATAATCACCCTATCTAAGTAAGACCTGAGTGAACCGTCGTTATTAGACCACGTCCACTGTGGAACGAGCGGTTCATCCTGTCTGTATCGCTCTATTAGTTCATAGCTCGCTAGTAACCGTTTTAGGCTAGGGCTACCTTTTCTGTTATTCGAGCCCACACTATCCACTCGCGCATCGAGAATAGTGTTGAAGTCTCCTGTTAAACCTAAAGTTTTCGACGTTACTAGGAAATTCTCCAAGTTTCGAAAGAAATCCTTTTGTCTATTCTCATTTGGAGCGCAGACTGCTACCAACTTGAAAGACTGCTTACTCACATGTGTCACATCCAGAACGACCAACCTACCTTCTGGGTCTAGAAAGACTGCACTTACCTGTACGTCGAAGCTTTCTTTGAACAGCACCACAACACCCCCACCTCCCCGACTCGGAGAAATAAATTTCTCGTAGTCATTCAGAAGAGGCGAGAACGCCTGTGGGTCGTTCAACTTGGACTCAGTCACAACACATATATCTAACTTTCGTGACCGGAGGTAGTCTAGGAGGCATGTTTGCTTCCATTTCAACCCCAGGCCACGTGCATTTATACACCCTAGCTTAATCATCATGATAACAATAAAAGACTTTTACCTTTTAAGCTTGAGGAGGGGCTGCAGCGTATTCGTCGTCCCCTCCTCCTTTCTCTTTCTCTGGTGTAGCCGTTGGTTCCAATACCATCTTCTCTTTGACGATGTACTGACTTACATCAAATACATCGTCAGCATACCCATGCTTAAATTGTCTATAATGTTCTATATCAAGTCTTACGAGTCATATATGAGGCGGTTTACCTTCTATAGGTCCCCAGGTGATGTATTTCATCATTGTTATGGTATCAGGTAGTGCTTTGTTTTTGTGTTGTACGAGACAATTTTCTCTCCTTGTATGCATTTTTGGGGAGGGTAGGGAGTGGGTTTCAATTTGGAAAAGGATAGGGTTGTTCTTTTTTAATTGTGTTGTGTAAAGTTTCTTTCCGTTTTCTTGTTAGTGGAGAGGAGTCTGGGCCAAAGGTTTTTTACTTGTATTAGATACCACTGTGAATTCCATTTCCTCTTCTGTTTGTTCTTTTTCCAGTCTTTTATCTTCTTTGTCGTTTTCTGGTTATTTTTCTTTTATTATTTTTTCCTTTATTTCTTTCACTTGTTTCTCTTTTTGGGGATGGACTTCCGTTCTTTTTGTTTGTTTGCATCTTCTCACACTCGGAGCAGATGCAACCATTTTCTCCACATTTGAAGCATCTGCGTCGACGCCTCTCCACAGACACTCTTGCGCTGAGTCCCTACCCTATAAATATTCTGTCAGGCCTTGCTTCTATGGTTTCGTTTGAAGCTTGAACTAGAAATTCGAGCGTTTTCCCTTTCCAGTGTATTGCCTCTCTCTTTTTCATGCTCAAAATATTGATCTCCTCCTCTGCGTCATATTTAATAGCTGCCGCCATCTAATTGACGTCGTACCCGGCCGAAATCTCCTCAATTACAATTTTTGCGGTTCTCCTGCCGAGGTACGCTGGTAACAACATTATCAGATCTGTTTTTAATGTTTGGGTTGATATTTCTTTTGCGACCTCCGCACTTTCGAATTGTATCTCTACAGTCGCGTTCCTAGGACCACGTCCAACATATTTTATTTTTCCCCATATGGGGGCGAGGCATTTTTCGACAATTTCGTTTTTCATAAACATCATTCTTTCCTGTAGTATATTTTATATACTACAGTTTTCTCAGCTATGCCTTGAAGGATTTCCTTGGGTGGCAACAGTTTAGTTTCGTTGCCAGCCCTTTTTATCATAGTTCTAAAATTGAACAACTGTTCTTTGGATATTTCAACTAAACAAAATTGTCCTCCCACAGCGGCCGAGAAAGTTGACATTTTTGGTTCTTCTTGGTTGCCTTTTGTATTTTCCTCCTGCAACAGTGGAAAATCTATCTCTTTGAGTAGAAAGTCTAGGCTTGACGCCATATCGTTTATGCTTCCAGTGGTGTCTGTCTGTCTGTCTTTCTATCTATCTATCTATCTATCTATCTATCTATCTATCTATCTATCTATCTATCTATCTATCTATCTATCTACCTATCTATCTATCTGTGTATGCGTGTGTGCTTGTGTATTTGTATGCGTGTGTGTGTGTGTATGTATTTATGTGTATATATATGTATATATGTATATAGTATATATGGTCAACTGGTCTTACCAGGCTGGAGGGGAGTGATTCGCTCCCTTAGAATATATCGGACACAAATCATGTGTCGTTAACCAGCTAGAAAAAAACGTTTCCCGGGGGTTAAAAGGTAGTAACATAGTTCTTTATTGGACATCCATGTTATAGTGGCAAAAAACCGTTACCGCCTAAGTACATATATATGTGTGTGTATGCATCTATCTATCGCTCTAACTCTCTCTCTCTCTCTCTCTCTCTCTCTCTCTC
>NC_069009.1:11844975-11846599 GCF_001194135.2 Octopus bimaculoides
CATATATATATATATATATAGATATATATATATATATATCCAACTACCTTTTTCCAACCAATCGACATAATTGTCCGCTAAATCCACAAGTTTTTTTATTCTCTCTTTGTTTATTTCCTCGTGTTCCTTTCAGTTGAAGAGCATAGGCTCGAAATGTAAAAGACTCTCTTCCCTTCCCGAGCGTCAAATTATTACACCTGCTTGTTGTTTATACACCTGTCTTTTGTTCTTCTGCAAATTTCAACTATATATATAAGGTGCCACGCAGTGGGAATGAACCAGGAACCATGTGGTTGGTAAGCAAGCTACTTACCACATAGCCATGCCGATTATGCATATATGACAACACACACACACCCTTACACATATACATACACACACAGAACTACTTATACGCCAGCATACTTATGTGTATATGTGTGTATCTCAACTTCCGAGCCTTACAACAAACGAGTAGCGTAGCACTCAATACATTCCTCCACAATGCATTTCGTAGTTCTTGGATTAAAGGAAACGATCATATCTGAGGGGCCACATTTTGCAATTGAAACCTAATTGCAAATGTGACCCTGCGTCCGTGCACGTGCGTGTATTGCTGTTTTCCTTTTTACAAACGTTAAACTATATTCTTGGCGTGGTTGTGCTGCTATTTCTAGTATCTTATTAGTTCTCAAAAATGTTTTACGTTCTTTGCCTACTGTGAGAAAGAGAGCTAGGGTGTGTGTATGAGAGAGAGATAATACATTTTATAGAGAGGGTATCTAGATAGAGTAAGATATACATGTCGGAGGACTGCGGCAATAAACGTTTCACAGAGAGTAATGCGTTGAATAAAAGGTGAACTAACTGATCGTCCTGCATTTTACTTTACCCAAAGCCAGGAACTTTTCAGCAGCCCTCGAATATATAAACAATCAATCTCTCTTTTTCCCTCTCTCTCTTTCTCTCTCTGTCTATCTATCTATCTATCTATCTATCTATCTATCTATCTATCTATCTATCTATCTATCTATCTATCTATCTATCAATCAATCTAATTGTTTAACTATTTTATTTCCTCTCGTTTTGTCTTATCACAAAACTTACTCTGTACACTCCCTGTGAAATATCTAAACTCTTTCAATGCATATTAATGCAGTCATTGTTTCTATCGTGAGAGTTGCAACAGAAAACAAAATAACCTATATCATATATGTATGTTCCAAACATCACCCTCACATATATTCAATTTCATCTATTGTGTGACCAACAACAAAACATTTTCAAAGAAGAATCAAAGTTAAGATGGTCCTAACATGACGATTATTTGTCAGCTGTAATAAGATACTAGAAATAGCAGCACAACCACGCCGAGAATATAGTTTAACGTTTGTAAAGGGCAAAAAAAAAAGAAAAAGAAGAAAATTTGAGGGAGTGAGAGGAAGGAGGAATTTAAGCAAGGTTAACTGGACTGGTACTAAACACTCGAACTGCTATGGTTGAATCGCAGAATTTAGTAAGGGGATTGGTGTGTGAAGAAAAGATAATTTGGAGGGAAAGCGTAGAGAAATATTTTTTGTCAAAGGGGAGAAAGAAAGTGTATTTGAATAAAGCAAGATAGATTGTTATATATATATATATATAT
>NC_069009.1:11846744-11849313 GCF_001194135.2 Octopus bimaculoides
ATAACATAACATGATATTATATAACGTGAATAATTATAAAAGACCATAAAAGGCCAACAAATTGTTTCGAGTTTTTTCTTGATATACATAATCACAGTTCTATTTTTTATTGGGTTCTCCGGAAAGTTCGTGCCGATTTTTAAAGGAAAGAAAAAGGTCAATAAATAGTTGCCATTACATTTTTAATCAACCAAATATGAACCTTTTGTTGCACAATGCGTCTCCATCTTTCATTTAACTTGAAAATACCCTCTTCCCAGAATTGAGGTGGTTTCATGGCAAATAAGTCGAAAGGTAAGCTTCTATAAATCGACACGAACTTTCCGGACAACCCAGTTGAAGCACATGTACAAGGTAATGCTCGAAGGAAGTGAACCTGGTACCATGTGGTTGTGAAGTAAGCTTCTTCCTGTCACATAGCCACACAACCGCCTACAAATATATATATACATATGTATGCATCTCCATATCTGTATCTATCTATATCTGTATGTATATATATATATGCATATATATGCGTGTTTGTACGTATATACTCATATTATATACTAGACTACCCGTGACCCGTTGGGAAGGTCTGCGTTTTCCAGCAACGGAGTTTTGTTTCTTGTTTTTTTTTTCTTTCGTAGGTTTTTTTTGCATGCTTTCAACGAATGTGACATCGAAATACGCGTAAATGGCTCCTTTCCCCTGAAAAGGTACGGTTTGGTTGCTATTTATTGCACCTCCTGCAACCACGTGACTGGTATTTCGAGTCCTTTATCGCAAATAGCTCTTACATGGTAGCAGGGAGTCCTAGAAATAGCAACCAAATCTATGGAGGTGAGATACATTGAATGCACTAAAAAGAAACATATGGAAAAGTCATTTCACACCGAGGTTACGAACAGATCTTTGACGAAATATTTACTTTTTTTTTTTGAAGTTATTTTCACTTTAAAATATTTTTCAAATATGCCAAAATATTTTTCTAATAGTATTCTCTTGAAAATAATCTAAAAGAACATGAAAATATTGTCTGTTTAAGAATATTTCTAAATGCTTAAAATATGTTTAACAAAAGTGATAATAGACACATTTACTGTAAAAAACAGCCCGTAGTTTTTCGCTGTCAAGTCACTGTGTCTAATCGAGAGTTTAGAGTTTCTTCTTTTTCACTGTTAAGTTATTTTCGGAGTATTTTCCCACTATGCACCATTTTGGGTATTTATACCCTGAAAACCACTAATATATCAACAACCAGTTGTTCGATTTACGTATTTACGCGAAATTTGTTTTATTCCGTTCCTATTCACATTTCAGGGAAATCTTAATTCATAGTATTTTGCCATTATGCTGGGTAACATTGGCTGGGTAACATTGCAAGCAAGCAGGCAAGATTCAACCTCATTTTAAATGTGTTATAGGTTATTGTATGTATACATAGATATGCATACACACACATACACATATCTATATTGATAAATGTGAATGTCAGTGTGTTACACTTTTTCAACTTTACTCCTCCGACCCCCTTTCTCACTATTCAATAGCACTTCTACTATTCCTCATGCCTTACCTCTCTCTCACTCTTCAATGACTCTTCTACTATTCGTCATTCTGGGTTTTTTCGTAATCCTAACATTTTGAAAAAATATTTCTCTAAATATTATAACTATTTCCAAAAGTGATTTTCACAATAAACATTTTGAAAAAATCTTTCTCTATATATTATAAATGTATCAAGTAATTTAATGATATCACGTTAAATGCGTATTGAACTCACTTTCTCATACAATATTACCTCTCATAACTCTCTACCATAAAAACGTTGGAAACTTAGTATTTTTCAGATATTAATAAAATTTGTCAGACGTATTTTCATGCCGTCGGAGCTATGGAAACTTAGGGCACTACGGCTGCCTGAAAAAAAAATTCGACTAATTTTATTATTACCCTAAAAAGTACTAAAATAACTAAATTTCAAATATCTTTATAGTCAAATACATTTAGAGCAATTCCAAAACATAGACATCGCACTTGAAAATAGCGTTTAGCGATAGTGATGCAATTTTCCTTCAGATTACGAGCAGGAGTTTAGATAAGTACCTGCTACAACAAATAATTCTGTGTACGAAAAGTAAGGGCTTATGTGCATCAAATTGTCTTTAAATTTAGTGGCGGCTGAAGAATTATCGTTGAACTTTTAAAAGGTAAGTTTAATGTTGCCTGCGGCCAGCTGCAAGTTTGTTGTTCACGGGTAGGTGAAGGAAACAAACTATTTGTACTGACCCCGAATGGGACGACAAAACTGTTTTAGAAATAATACATTTCTAAATCTCTCAGAGAGATTTATGCAGTAGATATACGATGAAGTAGTTGAATGCTTTTAAGCTAGTATATATACAAACGACTACTTCACAAAATCTGTTGTGTAATATGTACTCAATGCATAAAGTTTCATTGTTGGGCCCAAGACCCAATGAAGAGCCCTGCACACGAGCTAGTTTAAAGGCCGGCAGCTTTTAAGCTATTATACATACATCCATACATACACACACACACACACACACACAAACATATATATATA
>NC_069009.1:11852200-11852836 GCF_001194135.2 Octopus bimaculoides
CTGACGAACCTAACGGCAAATTCCCTCAACTTATGCGGCCACAGCATCCGTCAAGAGCACTAGCCCCGAAACAAAAGAGCCCCACACTGATCATGACTCCGCTCACATGATCGCTCTCGTTCGTCTCCTTCCAGCAAGGCTCATGTATTGCGTCACACCTGGGCCTCACATTATCTTAAAACGGCAAACTGGTTCCATTCAAAACGAGAGACGGGACAGCGATTCAGTATTTGTATATTGTATCGATGTATACACGCATATATACCTACATGTTTATATGCATGTATGATGTATGTATATAAGTATGTATATATGTACGTATATGTGCGTTCTAGTGTGTGTGTGTATGTGTGTGTGTTCTGTTTTTATATATTCCGTATTTTTGTTTCCAGGAGAACGTGTCGAGTGGGATGTTATAAAACCAAGTCCTACAAACATTCTCGAAGAACCTGGTGCTGGTTTTTAAGAAGATGTACAAAATACAGGTAAATACGAAGCCACACTTTATAGTTTTTATATCTTTCTATACAGAATAAACTTTCGATATAACGGTATCCATAATAACAAAATGTCTAAGATAACGGCATTTTTGTCTCTTTCCACCATTTTGGAATTTATATATATATATATATATAT
>NC_069009.1:11853058-11855929 GCF_001194135.2 Octopus bimaculoides
TATATATATATATATATTTCTTCTTTTTAGTCTTTTTAGTCCATATAAGGTCACGAATTAAATATAGGTTTGTGACATTTCTTAAGGGGGTGGACTGGAAGAATCATTAGCATGACAGGCTAACGATATATATATAAATCCAAGAAAGTCAGAGGTTGTGAATCCAACCCACAAAGGGATAATACCTATCCAATATACTGCTGGTAGAATACCCAATTATTATTACACAAGTGTTTTTTTTATTATTACATGACAAATACATTACGAAGTGTAAGAAATGGGTGCGGGTAAAAAGTTATTTTACGATTAATTTATCGAGCAATAAGAAAATGGAGGGGATTAATAGGTGGTATTCATCAACTTATAGACATTATATTATGTGAATTTATTTACTAAAAGGACAATTATAACAATATACGTATATGACATATTATGTCCTACCTATATAATATATAAAATGCAAAATATAAAATATCAGTGATTTTAAAAATATAACATATAGTAATAGAAATTGGGATAATATCTTACAGCTGTTTCAGCCAAAAGGCAAATACCTCGTTCTACCTTTATCACTCCTGTAGACTGAAGTAATAAGTAGATGAAACTGGTTGTTTCTCTAGGCTTTGTCAGAGATTTTATAAAGTACACAAGGTTAAAATATAAATATAAATACATATGTATACATACTTTTACATATACATACATATACATAAATATACAAAAATACATATGCGTACACTTAAATGTACATACAAAAATGCTTGTATATGCATACACATGTATCAATTACCCATTTGCAGCCGAATGGACTGGGCCAACTTCAAATGAAGTGTTTTATTGAAGATCACAAGGCGCAGCCTGTCTGCGTATTAAAACACTAAGAAAATTTGACAAGACTTGAGTTTTTCAACCAACTTTGTATTCATCAAGATTACGTCATCATGTTGTTACCTTAATTGCTATGAGACAAGAATGTATGTGTGTCTGTATGCGTCAGTATGTGTCTATGAATGTATGTGTGCTTGCATGTGTATGTGTGTGCGCGTGATTCTGTATGTGTGTGTCTGTGCTTGCATGTGTGTGGGTATGTGTCTATATATGTGACTCTATGTATGTATCTCTCTCTATATATATGTGTATATGTAAGTGTGAGTGCTTGCGTGTGTGTATGTGTGTTTGTGTGTCATTGCCTGAAACTATTATCATGGTGTTCTGTTTATATATTCTGCTATTCCATTATTCTTTCTCTAAACAGTTTGAGATACATGAAATATAAGACAACCTGTACCAGATGTTGTAAAGGATGGACTGGCGTTCCCGGAAGGTGCAGAGGTAAGCAACATAAGTTCAATACTGACCTGATGTTACATGCAGATAAGGGCTAGCGTTTACTTAATATTTTATATCCTAACAAATGAACAATAGCGTCGTTAATTCTTTATTTCTATTTTATATCACATATATGAACAATAGAGTCGTTTACGTCATGTTTCCGACATAGTTAGTCGGTATCTGTCCATTCTGGTGGTGTATAAATCCCATAACTATTTCTACCTCTTTGCGTTCGATATTAACCCGTAATTATTTCTAACTGTTTGATTTGGATGATAATTTCCCATCCAATTCCCGAGAAATCTTCCTTTTGTTTCTTTTTCACTTCTCAACTGAATCGACCCCCACTTGAACAAAACTTTGTCTTTCATCAAATATCCGTTCCTAGCGTAAAACTCACAATTTTAAAACAGAAGTATGCCAAAATGGAAGTGAAATCCTCTCCCCTACAACTGACAATAGAATGTCTCATTACGTGTGCTTTAAGGAGGAATCTAACTTCGTTAGTGCCATACTTTCTGGTTTGTATGTCACAGTCGATATCACTTCAAATACCGCTCAATGCTTTTCTATTTTCGGTGTTGTAGCTCTTACCTTTCATCGGTTTCAATCCGACAAGCACCGGCATACTGCTTTACTCTTGGCTGTTTTTCTTTTCAAATTATTTTATGGTACCTGCAAAACTGTTTAGTTTCAAAAGCGACGAGTTGTAATAACTTTCAGACGCCAGACACAACGTTCCTACTTCTTCGACCTTAAATATAATATAAAATATTCAAAGAAATTGCCTGTAATTTCCGTTTCTTAAGTTTATTGGATATTTGAACTTCAAGTTTTTCATAAATTTAAATATTCGTTGCATTCACTGCGGAGTAGATTTAATAAACAATATTAATTCGTTGCAGGCGAAATTTTCCGATTTCATTTGCGACAATCTCTCACTCTTTATCTTCTTTATTTTCGTTAATAATAATTTAATATATATTCATTTCAATGTTTTCATTTCAGTTTTTAATTTGCTATTGCAAAACCCACAGTTTATTCTTCATACGTAATGTAAAAATAATATATATTGAATGAACGAATGGTATTAGACAAAATAGCTGTATAACTTTCAGGCTTAGTTTTCATAAAATGAATTTTTTTAATATACTGGTATAATTTGTTTTTAATTAAAAGTTGATTTTGTTGGTATATCTGTCTGGAATGCTATAAGCCTTACAATAATAACTATGTGATCGTTGCTATTTCTAGCACGTTAGACGTATAAATTACTGACAGAAATATTTACTCAGCAAGTGAAATATTTTTATAAATTGAAGTTTTCAGGAAAATTTACTTTCTGACCTCTCTTTTATTATTGAATATTTCAGGTTCACAAAATTGAATATTCGGTACAAGATAGTTTTAAGCGAATTTTTATTCATGCGATCTTTTCATTTCATCTTTATTTCATTCATTGTTTGCAAAGATCTCCCTCTTCGCATTTCTCTCTCTCTCTCTCTCTCTCTCTCTCTCTCTCTCTCTCTCTCTCTCTCT
>NC_069009.1:11859316-11860328 GCF_001194135.2 Octopus bimaculoides
AATCCACCTTTGGAAACATGAGTGTTTTGCTCAACATCCTTAAACAAACCTTATTCAGGGACCTTTTGAGCGGGATGGGCTACTCGACCTGAATAAAATTCTAACTGGGCCCCACCTGCGAGGTCATGTGCTGTTTATCTTGATATGAGATCACTATGCCACGCACATATGGTTGTGATGCATGTGCTTGGTGTACTCTTATCAGAGGGTAGTCATGATGGGTATATTGGGCTTGGTATATTTTACCCCAGTGTCACTTTGATGGCATGCACTGCTATCACATTCAATAATAATAATAATAATAATAATAATAATAATAAATAATAATAATAGTAATAATGATGATGATGATGATAATGATAAAAATAATGATAATAATAACAACAATAATGTATCTGTTTTCTAAACACGTAACAATTGATTTTGTTTTATTTTCTAGATGTAGATGAGTGCAGACGGAATCCGTGTGGTAGATATGGTAGATGTGCCAACAAAATAGGATCTTACAAATGTTATTGTAAACGAGGGTTTAGTTTTAACGGGAGAACATGTATTGGTAAGTACAGCCTAAATAGAAAAGAACAACAACGCACGCATATGCTTAATTGGTTTCGAGCTCTAATAATAATAATAATAATAATAATGATGAAGATGATGATAATGATGATGTTAATAGTAATAATAATAATGATAATAATAATAATAATAAATCGAAATATATGGTACCCTGGGCATAACACCTACATGAACTTCTAACTTGTTGTCTCTTGAGGTCTCTGGGTGAGACTTGTATCCAACTTGTACAAATGCAAAACAAAAGTCAAACATATAATAATAATAATAATAACAATAATAATAATGATAATAATAATAATAATAATGATAATAATAATAATAATAATAATAATAATAATAATAATAATAATAATAATAATAATAATAATAATAGTAATAGTAATAATAATAATGATGATAATAGTAATAACAATAAAGGTTTTCATTTGATATTGCA
>NC_069009.1:11862165-11862887 GCF_001194135.2 Octopus bimaculoides
TAATAATAATAATAATAATAATAATAATAATAATCCTTTCTACTAAAGGCACAAAGCGTGAAATTTGTGGAGAGGAGACTAGTCGACAACATCGACCCCGGTGTTTCACTGAGTACTTCATTTATCGACCTCGAAAGCGTGAATGGCAATGTCGAACTCGGCAGAATTTGAACTCAGAACGTAAAAACGGACGAAATGGCGCTAATTTTATCGCCCACCGCGGTAATGATTCTACCATCTCGCAGAACAATAATAACAATCATTGTTATTTTGATAATAATAATAATACTTGGAATACTAATTTAACATCCACGTCCTATGCTGGCATGTTCTGGACGGCGGGACACGATCCTAAGGCTTTCAAGATTGCATCGTTCTGCCATCTTTGATTTGCTATTGTTTCTATGGATTGATGCTCTTCAAATCGCCAACCACTTCGCTGCATGTACTGGGCACTTGTCGTGGCCTCAACGCTAGTGTGGCTGCCGTGCAGTTTACACGACTAAGATCCTCTTCGACGGATGGAGGGAAAGAGGTCGGGTTTATGTTAGGAAATTAAAGGTTTAAATATAGCAGAAGGGGTAAGAACAGAAAAGGTTAGAGGCGCAATATGGCTTCTCACGTTTTACGATAGTTTTAGGAACGATCTTTTAGATCTTGAGATAGAGTGAGTGTGTGTGTGTGTGTGTGTGTGAGAGAGAGAGAGAGAGAGAGAGAGAGAG
>NC_069009.1:11863019-11864475 GCF_001194135.2 Octopus bimaculoides
GAGAGAGAGAGAGAGAGAGAGAGAGAGAGAGAGAGAGAGAGAGTGAGAGAGATAGAGATAGAGAGAGAGAGAGAGAGAAATAAAATAGAGGTGACGAGGTGTGGCCCCTAATGTCCTAGGGGAAAAGTTGTGAACGAGGACAGCAGAATAGGAAGAATGCGTGTAGTGATTGTATGGGTGTGTATGAGAGAGTCAGAGATGTTTGGAGACGGGGAAAAGATTAAGTGAAGAATATGATGAAGGAAGATTTGAGTGATAATATGGAGAGAAAGCAGGAAGGCTGGGTAACCATCTTAGAAATTGTGTATTTTTTAGGGTATTGTGACTTGTGGATAACAACGCTAATAGCAAAAACAACAAAAATAATATCAGTTCCTTATTTATATGTACAATATTTATTTCTTTTTTCCAAATTTTAGACATCAACGAGTGTTTAAAGAACCCTTGTCCTTCTGATGCCAAATGTTACAACTACCCAGGGTCTTACCGTTGTGCATGTAAACGAGGTTACCGATATCTGAATAAAAAGTGTGTTGGTAAGTAAATATAAGCAATAAAAATAAACATTTAAAATCCACATTGGTTTATGAAATAATTTGTGTTGGTCATTTAGCCCAAGTTCGGTAATGATCTCGTATGTCTAATGTATTTAGTTGTTCAACCGAATAACTAATTTAGTAATTAAGCAAAATATCATACTGCACACCTAGACATACAATAGTTAATTTCTATGCTGTGTAGTGTGACAGTGTGGACGTTTTGTATATCAGGGAATACAGTCGGAAATTGTATGTGGTATATATAAAATTGTATATGTTATATATAAAACGAACATTGGTTCATTCTTGCTTTTGCGTTTAAATAACATTTATTTATTTGTTTTAACAGATTACAACGAGTGCAAATATAAAGGAAGATGTGACCAAATCTGTATCAATACTCCCGGATCCTACTATTGCCGCTGTAATAAGGGTTATGAAATATTTAAGAATCGTTTTTGCGTGGGTAAGTTCATCATTTCTATATAATATTTTACGCAACACGCGCGCGCGCCACATATTGTCCTTTCTATCCGTAATAGAACAACATCTACTCTGTCCAGTTCCACATTACCAGAAGGCCCTTTATCTCATCCTTCTGACTCGTGGTTGTTTAATCTGATCTTAAAGGGTATTTTTCCTTTATACCTGCATAATTGTGTACCTTCTTAGACACCTTCAGATTATTTGTACCTTCTTAGACACCTTCAGATTATTTGTACCTTCTTAGACACCTTCAGATTATTTGTACCTTCTTAGACATCTTTAGATTATTTGTACCTTCTTAGACATCTTTAGATTATTTGTACCTTCTTAGACACCTTCAGATTATTTGTACCTTCTTAGACACCTTCAGATTATTTGTACCGTCTTAGACACCTTCAGATTATTTGTACCGTCTTAGACACCTTCAGATT